>NC_058411.1:39798370-39931088 GCF_002201575.2 Neomonachus schauinslandi | reverse complement strand
GCCTATTCTGGACATTTAATGTAAATGGAGTCATACAATATGTGGCCTTCTGTGACGGGCTTCTTTCACTTAGAATAAAGTTTCCAAAAGTTCATCTGTGTCATAGCATATATCAGTACAACAGTTCTTTTTGTTGCCAAATAATATTTCATTTTATGGATATACCACATTTTGTTTATTCGTGGACATTTTGGTTGTTCCCATTCTTTGGTTATTATGAAGAATGCTGCTATCACTATCTGTGTACAAGTTTTTGAGTGAATGTATATTTTCAGTTTTCTTGGGTAAATACCTAAGAATAGAATTGCTGGGTCATACGGAGACTCTCTGTTTAACATTTTGAGGAACTGCCAAATTGTTTTCCAAAGTGGCTGTACCATTTTATATTTCCACCAGCAATGAATGAGGGTTCCAATTTCTTTACATCTCAGGTGTTTCTTAAATACTATATTTTTGTTGTGTTTACAGAATGCTTCCTTTCGTCTTGGTGGGTATGGGAACAGGGAGCTGAATGATAATTTTGGAGGAAATGAAACAAATGAAAATCAAATAAATTATTTTCAGATTGGCTCAGTGTAGTTCTAGAAACCTTTCATCCCTGAGCCTACAAACCTTCCTGTTTGACTGGATATGACATTACCAGGAATTTTACTTTCCTGCTTTTATTCTCCCTGAGGAGAAAAAAGAAATATGTCTTTTCCTCAGCTAGACATGGAAGGTTCAAACAAACATAAAAGACCCCTGAGTTATTAACAATTCCACTGGAACATGTACTTGGTTTATGCCCAGAATAGTTTCTCTCCAGTCATTCTCTTGGTGCTTCCTCTGTGCTGTTCTCCACCGGAGCGTAACCTAAGAGCTGAATCAAGGTTTGTTCAGTCGGTGTTTGGAAAAGAAATGGTGACTGGATGCTGGTCAGCTGGCTCGGGGCCACTGGCAGGCCTGCCCTAGACCATGCTTTCTGCAGGCCGCAGCATCTCAGGCTTGTTACAGGCCTGCACCAGGCATTGGTTTCATTTGCCATGTCTGAGCTCAGGATGAGAAGACCTTTCATAATCCACCGTGGCCTTGAACAGGCAAGTTCAGAGATCCTGGAAATGGCCCAGGACACCAGCCAAAGACAAGATCCTGGATCCCTTGCTCTGTGTGGGACCTGGGGAGTAGGCAGGGAGTAGGACTTGAGAACAACAAGAAATGGAGAAATGAAATGTCCTTTCTTAGTCCTGGTACATAGATATAACTCCCACTGCCTTCTGGCCACTGTTGGTTACTTTGGGTTGTATATTGGCAGTATGTAATCAGATTACTGTAGCAGGGAAGGCCTGCCTCTGATGACTGCCCTTCTCGTGTGCCCTCATTTTTATTCTTGCAGGATAGAACTTTATGAATGATGTTTGCAAGCGTAGGTTGCCTCTAGATTTTCATTCCTACACCCAGTGTGAGCCTCTGTCACTCTCCTTGTGACACAGGGAGGGTTGGGAAGGTATTTGTCCCTGGGGCCTCTCCAGCCCTGTTTTCGCTGGTCTGCTCCTCTGAGCGCCGTCTAGTCGTACGTCCTCTGACTTGCCGGAATCCCTCCCTGAAATGACCCACTCAAATCAGGACAGGACCTCCTGTTCCTGTCTGCTCTCCATTAAAAACTGCCCATCTCGGGCACGTGCATTCAAGGTCCTGTGTTATCTCTGTCAAGTCAGTATCTTGCTTTCATTAAAATGAGGTTGGCCTTTTTGAGTGTGTGTGTGTGTGGGGGGGGGGGTGATTTTTGGACAGCTGCCTATTTATTACACCCCTGCAGATTGCCTATGCACTTTATTATGCCTATATTGCAGAGATTAGGCTCCCTCAAAAAAGGTTTTAAGTACAACTATTTCAAGGGTCAATTTCATATCACTGTGAAGTATTTATTGGTATACTTTAAGATTAGAGTAACAGTTGATGTGTTTTCTGTTAGCTATGCCTCTATGTAATTTCTGTAATTGTGTATTTGGCTTAGTTACTTCAATTGGAACTGTAAAGAGTTGAATTCTAAATATATACACATATATTTCTTTTGACTTATTATGGTCCAGCCATGCTTTGACTGGATTGAGAGTTCATAATACCATCCCACACTCCCCCAAATAGGAGTTTCCTGCAGTTTAAACAATTTTAAAACAGATCTTTGTTCATCTGGCATTGTGTTTGACCTGGTCTTGGGAGAAAGAGAACTGTCTGAAAAAGGCTGGTTCTCATATGGAAAACTGGTTCTTCCTAATCTGTACATGTACCTTTTTTGTTGCTGGCCACCATGAACTCAGAGGCAGCCTGTCTGACCTGCTGGGTCTCAGGTCTAGCTTCCTGTGAGTGTCCGTGACTGACTTCTAAGGCATCAGTCACTGTAACACTTCATACTTCATACCTTCAACTTGAGTACTGTGAGTGGATTTATCTACATTACAGTTTATCCAATATAAGTCCAGTATTATTTGATAAAGGAAAATTGTCCTTTCATCTCTTTGTGATATCTTTAGTGGGCTTCTGACTATATCAGTGTGTGGTTTGTAACTGAAGTTACGAGAAGTCTGAGATTGATTCTTCTAAATAAAACACGTCCTATGCTGTCCAAAATGGTAGCAACTAGCCATTTGGGGCTATTTAATTTATAGTTAGTTAAAATTAAATTAGAAGTTGAGTTCATCATTCATACTAGCCACATTTCAGATCTTCATTAGCCACATGTGGCTGGTGGCTACTCTCTTGGACAGTGCAGAGATAGAGCATGTCCGTCGTCACAGAAAGTTGGCTGACTATAGACTTTTCTCTGTCCCATAAGGGCCAAGCATGATATTAATGACAGCAAAGAGAAAGCTTTGCTTAGGTGAATTCGGGTGCTGGTAAATTATTGCTGCCTATTCCTAGCCTAAAATGAGAGAAGTAACAGAATGTGTCATTCATGCTTCAGTTGTTTCTGGGCAGTGTTTCCTTGCAATGGTTCCGTTTCCAAAGGGTCAACTTGCTCATATTCCAATGCATGTTAGACTTTCTGAAACAGTATAAATAATTACTATCTACCATCCCTTCCATTAGAACTGATACTTCTAGGGGCACCTGGCTGGCTCAGTCTGTAGAGCATGGGTCCCTTGATCTCTGGGTTGTAAGTTTGAGCCCCACGTTGGGTGTAGAGATTACTTTAAAGTAACATCTTTAGTTAATTAATTTAAATAACATCTTTAAAAAAAAAAAACCAAAAACCTGATACCTCTAATTCTGTGTCCAGGAGTGAGATGAGGGTAATTAAAATTTTACCAAGGTATATTTATTGGCCTGTTTCCTAATGGCCGTGAATGTTTCCTAAAGGCACATGAATGTATGAGTTTCATTTTAAGCAGGCTTTGTCTTTTGGGAGATTAGGTTGCATTTTGGTTTAAATTTATGTCTATTGACTTTTAGTTCTTTGGAGATATTTTTAAGACTGGATATTTGTTAACTCTGTTTATCTACCTTGAAATTTGTATTCACAAGTTATAAATTTATGACCAGAAGATTTGGGCACAAGTCTTCCACTTCCTCACCCTACCACCAGTGACTATTAAGTTGTTGATGCTTTTGTGTAACTGACATCCAAGGATTGAGACTACATACAAGCCATAGAACATAGGCACACAACGTGTTAGCTCTCCAGGAAGGTTCTGGTAAATGGACAGAGGAGTGGCAATTAACTGAAAAACCTTTCCTAGCCAATGTAAGCATTCCTTTTTTAACTTCATTACCTCGAATATTTTCCTGAGGGCTGGAAAAAACTCCATAGCAATTAGCCAATTGTTGGCATAAACGTTGCCATGCTGTGGTGTGAGTATCCTGGTTCTTGTTCTCCGCTGTCTTCTGGAACAAGCAAGAGCACTTTTTATTTTTGTTCAGCACTTCAAAAAGCAGCTCTTATATTCTCTCTTTCATGAAGAATCACTCATTTTCTTTATTCTTTTATTTTTCATGCCTGGTTAGAGTTGGTAGCACTTTTTAAAAAAAAATTTTTTTTAAGCCCATGATAAATTTATGTGTAAACTATGATAGAATACTCCCTCCTCCAAGAGTAAAACTTGAGATAAAGTCTAGAAAATTGAATTTCTACTCTTCAGAACTGATCTTAGGTCTAGTAAAAAATTAGTGTCAATGTCTTTCATATGTTCATGAACATATAAACACATAATGTTTAGTTTGAACATGAACTTGGCTGTCATGTTCTGATTCATTGAGTGCTTACTCTGGCTTCTTGTTCTCAGGGTCCTGCTTTTCTAGTATTCCTTAGGTGTCCGCTCCTTTGCTTCAGGGACTGTACTACTACAGCTAGCCATGCTTTTATTCATTTTTAACTCTGATCTAATATCTTGCTCCAAATGCATACATTTACCTTGGCTGGGTGCTAGCCATAGATTGTGTTTGGACCCAAGAGTGATTCCTGTGTTTTTTGAAAACACAGATTTTCCAGAATGGCATCTGTATTACTCATCATTGAGCCATGTTGAAAAGTATTGTCTTGGATTTAGTTCTTGATTTTAAGCATTTGATCCACATTTCAAGGCCTCTCCTTCTGTGGTTTTGTTTTACCAGAAGCTTCTGGCAGGAGATAGACTGATCTGAAGAAGAGATCCATGGAAGTCAGAGAATTGATGGCTCTATTTTCTGGACATATCATAGAACTTAACTAAATTTTAAGCTCCTGAAAGGCAAGGGCAGTGTATGTACTACCTGTACTTAACCTGTAAGTATTTAATCTATAGTACTTAACTTAAAATTGGCTAACTCCAGAGCAAACATGCTCAGTGTGGGGTTTTTTTGTTTTGTTTTTCATTTTCTTTAACATTTTTTTAAAAGATTTTATTTATTTATTTGAGAGAGAGAGAATGAGAGAGAGCACATGAGAGGGGGGAGGGTCAGAGGGAGAAGCAGACTCCCTGCTGTGCAGGGAGCCCGATGCGGGACTCGATCCAGGGACTCCAGGATCATGACCTGAGCCGAAGGCAGTCGCTTAACCAACTGAGCCACCCAGGCGCCCATCATTTTCTTTAACATTTAAGGTACTAAAATTGAATATTCTATATTAAAGATGTTTGCCTAGTTTTCAACAATGATCTGGCTTATTACATGGTTTCTTTATTAAGCATACTCATTGTTTCCAATAATACTTATTATGAGTCTATTAATGATAATTAATAGCTTTCATGAAGAAGCCAGAAATTGAATGTGGTTAGTGAAGCAACACTGATGAAACTATTTTTTCCTCTAACACAAGGTAGGACTTGGCTGTCTCTTTCTTTGCCATTCGTTGCTTCTCCTCTCCACCTTACTCCACAGGTTCATTTAGCCCTATTTCTTCCATTACCAATGAGGACCCCTGGAACTAAATATAGTGGCTTTAGGATTCTGGATTTGTCATGATGTGCAGTAGAGTGCTGTGTTTGGTGGGCAGAGATTAGAGCCCAGCAGTGGGCCAGCATTTCCACTACTAGCTCTGTGATTCTGGGCAGGGTTTGATCTAACTACCTCTTTTGTAAAATGAGTATTATGATGCCTGGCTTCCCTGCCTACTTAGAGGAGGCTTGTGAAGATCAGTGGAGAGATAGTACATGGGATCATTTTGCACAGTACTATAAAATGTAAGCTCTCAGTACTAAAAAGAGTGGTAAATTGCCTGTGTTTGTCCATAGGTTGATATTTATACTCACTGAACCCTCTTATTCATGAATGTGTTAAGAAACACAAGCCTTATGGCATTGGGGCAAATAAAAAAAGTACAAGGAATCCAGTGGGACATAGGCTCAAAATATATTTTAATTGCTTGATGATGCTTTTGCATTTGAATGATCAACGTGGTACTTCTTATTATTTTCCAGTAGTTGAGAATGGAGCTTGAGAGATTTTTCACTGGAGTCCATTTGGTAGACTGCCCCTGGGGACACTCAACTTGGTAGAACAGTATTGAACTAATGCCTGCTTCCTTGGTGTGCTGTTCTCTGGGCCGACTTGGTTTGTACCCCTGGAAGATCATAGAGAAGCCACCAAGTAGGACCAAAGGCGCTACTTCTTTATCCTTTTTCTTTTAGCTGATGCATCAGAATTACTTTGATTGTAAGCAAGAGAAACTAAACTTAAGCAAAAAAGGAAAAAAAAAAAAAGTTGCCTGAAGAATATGAGGTAGCCCTTGTACCTGTAAGAAAGCTGGAGAGACTTAGAATTCCGAGGAGAAAGTCTACTTCGTCTATCCTAGGTCTTTGCTCAGCATTGGCACATTTTTGGCAGGGTTAGAGGGATAGCAAGTGTGACCCCAAGAGTGCAAGGAGAAGGGGTAGGTGATTGCCTATAAAATCCATATGCCAGACAGGCAAAAACAACACTAGATTTCAGCAGGATTCTCAGTTCTCTGAAATGGGGGGGGCAACTTAACATGCTTTTGTCCATGTATCTGCCAGCATGGGTTAAACCCCCCTTTTACTAACAAGAGAAATAGAAGTTGAGAAAGATCAAAGAAGAAAGGATCTTCATTAGATTGGGAGGCATTTGTCCTGAAAATACAGTACAAGGGCTCTTTCCCTAGAATCTAGGAATGGGCCATGGTACTCAATAGCAATAACATCCCTAGATCATTTTACATCGAGTGGCACTGCCCAATGGTCTCCAGTCATGTCTCTGTCAGATTCTTTTCTCACTTCTGTATTTTAGTAAGTGTTCAGCCTAGGTCCAGTGTTTCCAACTAACTACTCTTAAGTCAAAATAATTCATTTCTCCATGGCTTAATTAATATATGGTATACCTTTAAAATAATTCTCTTATGTTCTAATTTTAGCTTCTAATTCTTAATACAGACTCTATTGTAAATACAGTGGGTACTTTAGAAAGTGAACCACCACAGAAATGGGTTTACAGATGAGCAGGAAAGGTGTGGTGTACCTGTCATTTCCTTCCTTCTGTCCCACACTCCTGAAAATGTGCTTTCAGTGAAAAAGGGGCAAGTCTCTGACTCTCCATCACAGACCACCTATGTAAGTCACCTTCTTGTTTGCTTCCATTGTTTAACTGAGACAACTGGCTGTGAGATTGTGAGATCTACTTTTGTGTGAAAGTCCTGAAGGACTTGTTTGGGATGGCCAGGTATCAGAGGTGTGCTTTGCAAATTTAATTTGTCACAACTCTGAACATCCCTGGAAGTGTTCATTCTGTGCTGCATAAAGTATGCCCAAAAAAAAAAAAAAAAAAAAAAAGGGTTTGGATGTGGGCCTGGATTTTTGGGACAGGTAATCTGTAACAACATCCTTGTGTAGATTTCCACGGCGTCCCAGACCAGATCTGGTGCTCCTGAGCATGAATAGGAAAAATCTTTCACACTGTAAGTTCTTCCACTAAAACTTGACTCTTCCTGAGGGCAGAGATGGGGTCTCGTTTTCTGTCCTACCATCAGTGCTGGGCACCCATATGCACGCCCAGGACTATTGAATGGGTGTTACTCATAGCTCCAAAGGCAGGGTGTCACAGTGGGACTCAGTGACTTCTGCCCAGTCATTACCACCAAGCTCTATCTTTGCTTTGTACTGAAATAGTCAAGGTGGGACTGTTTTTCCCATGTGACCAAAAGGACGTATTCTTATGCCTTCTCTCTGCTCTTATATAGTGAAAAGGGATCCTTTGGTACTCCATTTCTTTATTTTTGCACTACCATTGTATTTCTATAATTTTAAATAGTGTGGAAAAAAGAAGTAAGGCCCATCTTTTTCTACTTGCCATTGGGGAAAAGATTGACCTCAGCTGGAGGCAGCATGGAGCATAGAATCTGGTTACTAGTAGATACCCTTTAAATATTTTTTGAAGAAGTGCTGGAATTACATATGTCAACCCATAGGTTGTGGGTTGTTTTTTTTTTGAACACCACTTTTTTTTTTTTTTCATTTTTAAGGGGGGTGAGGGAACACCCTAGGCAGTGATACTGAAATCTTTTAAATTGTGGCATGATAGGAAAATGTAACCACAGTGTCAACATTCTGTCATCTTCTATTCATCTTTCTTTATGGAAAAAAAAATAATTATAGTGGTTCTCACTGACACAATTCCAAGGATTTAATGTTTCCCATGACATAGACATTAAGATGTTTTACCTAGAGATAGTATCAGCTTCTCATAGAATTTAGAATGACATTCTTGCCCATTATTTTCCTTTGTGTTCCCCTGCCCCCAAGAAAACTAGAGGAAGGAGAAATTGATTTTTTACTATTGGTCGAATATGGTTTAGAGCATCACTTGACTTTATAATATCTGGAAATTCACTTAATTCAAACTGTTTTGTCTTCCCACACATTTCAAATGAACACTAACAGGAAAATACCTCTGTAGATGCGGAAGGGTTATTTTTAGACTGTGCTCCTATATTTGGGCTTCATTGCTCAGATTTTTTTCCCCTAGGGCCAGGGTCATATTTATGTGTGCTATGCTTGATAGCTTTTCCTTACTCTTGTCTTTACTCAAGAACCACCTGGAGGCCAGCACACTCAGTACACATGTCATTTTGTAATCTGAATAAATCCTGTCTTCCTTGCCTGCCTTTTCCCACTGTCCTTCCCTTAAGTGTTGTAGATCAAAAGGTTACTTTGTTTTAGACTTACCTCTGGTTTTAAGTAATTTATTTCTCCTAGTTACAAGTGGCAGTCCATTGGTAGAGTGAATACTCTCCATTTTTCTCCTCTGAATTTTAAAACACCTTAATTTTTTATTGATTTTTTTGAAGTTATATTACATTTAGAAAATGTTAGAGAAGTCATCTAATAAATTTTTTAAAATGAAGGGTAGAGTATGAATATTGTAGCTGTGATGAGCCAGCAAGTATTGAAACTAAAGTTCTTCCCAGGGTGTTTCTTTAGTTTATGCTGTTTTGCCCAACCTGACACATCAGCTGTGGAAGTTACTGATTTAACACGTTTAGTAATGACACTCTTGGTTCTCACTGAGCAGAGGATGCTCTTTGTAGTTTGTTTTCCATTATATTTGGAAGAAATCTTCCTGATACCACTGTATCATTTAGAATTTGATTTTGGTGAGTTGTAGGTTTGACTTTTGTGAGTTTGATTTAGAAACTCACTTTACATGGCTCTTAAAGGGAGGTAAAACCAAGAATAAAAAACATGCAAATAAGATGAAAAGGAACTTTTCATTTACTTGTGACCTATCCTGGCTCTTTGTATATTCATTCTGCTCTCATTTTGAAGTAAATAAAGTAGAAAGATTTCACTTTTTTTTTTTTTTTTTTTTTTACCTTCTAACAGGGGTCAACAGTAATAGTCATAGGTTCTAGGAACTTGGTAAGAGTACATAAGTTTGCATAAAAGCTGCTTGATTAAACTTCTTGGTTGAAATTCAAAGGAAGGAGGCTTAACCCTACCATGTGGGTCAGCTTCTGTTCTTAGAAAATCCTCAGAGACCCTTCAGCACAGCCATGGCTCTGGATGGTGGTTTCCATCCTAATAGGTGGCCATGGCTATTTTCCTGCCTATAAATAGTTCACTAGGTTGAAATGAATCCCCCGTCGCCCATTTTAATAGTAGAATGTATGAGATAATGGAACAGCAATGGGGTAAATTTAGTGCTGTCAGCTTACTGGTATAAGCCTTAGTGGATTTAGAAATTTAAGGCCCGGGTGCCTGGGTGGCTCAGTTGGTTGAGCGGCTGCCTTCGGTTCGGGTCATGATCCTGGAGTCCCTGGATCAAGTCCCACATCAGGCTCCCTGCTCGGTGGGGAGTCTGCTTCTCCCTCTGACCCTCCCCCCTCTCATGTGCTTGCTCTCTTTTATTCTCTCTCTCTCAAATAAATAAATAAAATCTTTAAAAAAAAAAAAGAAATTTAAGGCCCATCATTAACTCTCTTTCCCTTGCAAATGGAATTTCAGCTGAGATGTAGATGAGGCAAACCACATGACAAATCCATTATTTCTCTGTGAAAGGGCAGGTATCTGGATGGGCCTCTTACCACTTCCTTACAAATAGGTCTCCAGTGGGGCCATAGTGGAACTAGACTTCGGTAGCCTTTGTCAACTGGAGGTCTGACTGGGTTGTACAGTGACTAGTCTAAGTGGAAACAAACATTGCAGCTAAGCAAGCACAGTGGTGATGATGACATGGGGGTTGAGAGGACTTTTTTTCAAATAAGGGTCCCCTTACCCGGGGAGGTAGTAGTGTTCCACAGGGTAACACGGAGCCTCTTCCTGGGCCTGAGTTTCTTTCTATCCAAGCAAATATACATTTGTAAAACAAAACAGATACTAAATTGACCAGAGTCTTCCAAGTCATGTGAATTTAAGAAGCAGCATTCTATGGCATGTGGGACTCCTTCCATCATCCTGTTGACAGAATTTAAAGTTTTCTCTCTTAAACAGCTGTATACTTGCTGTCAACATGTCTTTTGCTGCTTATAATGATGTAGAAGTTAAGACAGATCAAATTCAAGTGTTTCTAGCAGATAGGTAATGTAACTGAGCATGGGAAGGAAAGCAGTCATTCACTTTGTATATTAAACACACAAGAATATTCATTTCCACTTGTCTCCCATTTTTCTTTGGACATGTGGCTCACTGTCTTCTATTTCCCACTTTTGATAGAAATGAAGCCCAAGAAGTATTTTAAGGGGAAAAAAAAAAAAGAGCAAACAATATAATGAAAAATGGCAGCTGACTCCTAGCCTTGATGTTGGAGAAAGAGTAGGCAGTGCTGGGATGATGGCAAACTGTGCATCAACTTGTCGTTGCTTGAGAATGAAAGTTCTGTGTTAATAGGATGTTCAGGGGCACCTGGGTGGCTCAGTCATTAAGCGTCTGCCTTCGGCTCAGGTCATGATCCCAGGGTCCTGGGATCGAGCCCCGCATCGGGCTCCCTGCTCAGCGGGAAGCCTGCTTCTCCCTCTCCCACTCCCCCTGCTTGTGTTCCCTGTCTCGCTGTGTCTCTGTCTGTCAAATAAATAAAATCTTAAAAAAAAAAAAAAGGGATGTCCAACTACTTGGCAATTAATAAAACTACATTTTAAAACATTATTATTTTTTAAGGAGACTGTTTGGTCTAGTGGTTAAGAGTTTGGCTCTGGAACCAGACAGCGACTTCAAATCTCAGTTGCACCATTTATCAGCTATGTGACCTTGGGCAATATACTTAATCTTTGAATCTCAGAGCCTCACTGTAAAACAGTGCCAGTAATAAAAACCACATCATATAGGACTTGATGAGATAGTCCATTGAGAAGAACTCAGTGTCTGGCATATAGTAAGCATTTAACAAACATTAGCTGCTACCATATTATTAGTCAACACTGAGTAGGTCTAAGAGAGTTTGTTGGTGGACCACCAAAATGCAACTTCTGTTGCTTATAGACTTTGGAGCTGGCCAGTTTTGGATCTAGGTGATGCCATTTACTGAATGAGTATTTTTGGGCAAATTATATAACCCCTCTGGGCATTTGTTTCTTTTTTTTTTTTTTTAAAGATTTATTTATTCATTTGAGAGAGAGAGAGCATGAGAGGGGGAGAGTCAGAGGGAGAAGCAGACCCCCCGCTGAGCAGGGAGCCCGATGTGGGACTCGATCCCAGGACTCCAGGATCATGACCTGAGCTGAAGGCAGTCGCTTAACCAACTGAGCCACCCAGGCGCCCTGGGCATTTGTTTCTAATCAATTGTAAGTATGGCAAAATAGGACCTACCTCTGGGTTTAATGAGGATTCAGTGAGGTAAAGCATGTAAGGTGATTGGTGCATTTGATTAGTATATTATTTATTGAGCACCTACTAAAGTGTCCACCAGCCTGAAGGTTACTACTGTTTTGTTTTAAGATTTTATTTATTTGTTAGAGAGAGAGCACAAGCAGGGGGAGCTGCAGGCAGAGGGAGAAGCAGGCTCCCCGCTGAGCAAGGAGCCTGATGTGGGACTCGATCCCAGGACCCTGGGATCATGACCTGAGCTGAAGGCAGCAGATTAACCGACTGAGCCACCCAGACATCCCAGGTTACTACTGATTTATCCCTGCTTTACAGGGGAGAAAACTGATTCTCTTGGGAAGTTGCGTGCTGGTTTTTCTCTGGCTTTGCTGTTGCTTGATGGTTCATGCTTCAGCATATTTTTCAACACTGCTCTTCTATAGCAGTTTAAGTCTGCTTATAAACATCCATACCATACCTGTCATCACACAGTGTTCACCGATGAGCGGGCCTTGTTCTGCAGATCTGTGCATTGTCATGTCTTAGTGAAGGCCAGTTGGTTGTCATACCTCCAGAATATCTCGTAACTACTCATTCTCCCTAGATTTAGTTGTTCGCTGAGAGTCATGGTTTTATCAGAGCACCTCTGTCTTGGCCTTTCTTCTGAATGCCGTTGACTTCTTTTATTTTTGGATCTAAACATGGAAAATTGTCTTTTCAGATTCATAAATCTTCTAAAAAAAAAAAAATGAAGAAAAAGAAAGGGCCTTAACAGAGGAGATTGATTTGGTGGCTATTCAGCAACATGTTGAAATTTTCTGCAGTGAAACAGTCCTCCATTTACTTTGGAGATGGCAAACCAAGCCATATGGTGTATCTTTCCAGGCTTTCAAGGAAAATTACATTTTGTCCAAACCAGCCAACTGCTTCAAAAGATTTCTGGTGGGGACATGCACACAGCTGGTACTCAGAGGTGGTGAGGAGACAGACCTCATTTCATTGAATGAATAGCCTAGTAGACTTAGGAAAATAGGCTTAATTATGCTTAATAACGGGAAATTCTCTTTCTTAAAAAAAAAAAATCCCATTTGAAATGGTCACTTTATGTCTTTCCAATGAGAAGAGCAGTCAGTCTTTTTTGGGAGGGGGTTGTCCAGGGAGAAGGGGTAATTACTTCCTTAGCAGAAAATGTCTCTAACAAAGTGTTCTTTCTTGGGCTGCTTGGCATTTGAGCTTCAGGTAGTTTTCAGCAGATCAAAAGGAAGAAGTGGCAAAATGAAGTTGCCAAAGCAATCCTTATGCTATGATTAGTCTTTTTTTAATCTAGTAGTGTTTTTTAATAGCTAAGGAGCTGGAGATGGAAATTTACTAGAATCATGATTTTGTTATGATTCATTGGCCCTTGCTGACCCCTTGACCTTATTACCTTATGCCTCTTTCTCTTTTCCACTGTGCTTCAGGTACATTAGTCGCCTTTTTGTTTCTTGAGAAGGCCTAGCATTTCTTCCCCTTGAGCCTTTGCTCTTCCCTCTGCCTGGGATGATCTTTAGGTCTTTGCATGTTTGGCTTCTCATCATTCAAATGTCCATTCCAGTGGCATCTCCTGAGCAGTCATCCTCATGACTTTGCATCTCCTTAAGAATTACCACCGCTTCAGAGTCCTTGGCTACTCTCTCTAAATATCCTATTTTATCTATCTGGAATTGAAATAGTCATGGTTGTCTGTCTCCTCTTATGAGGATATGACCTTGAAGACAGGGGCCTCATCTTTCCAGTTCATTAATGGGTCTCCAGCCCCTAGAACAGTTTCCAAAGATTAATTAATATATGCTTGTATATATATTTGTTAAATGAATGAGTGAATTTATTTTAATATATGTTTTTGAAAACATCCCCAAACTGTTCTTGTTTCGTGTACTTAATATAGACCAGAGGTCAACAGACTTTTCTATAAGGTGCTACATAATAAATGTTTTAGGTTTTGGGGGCCAGATATCTCTGTTGCAACTACTCAGAAAGCAGGTACAGACAGTGTGTAAACCTAGGTGTGGCTGTGATCCAGTAAAAGTTCATTTACAAAAATTATTGGTGAGGGGTGGGGTGCTGTATTTGGCTTTTAGGCTGTAGTTTGCTCACCTTTTATGTAGAGTCCATCCGTTTTAACCTATACATTCTAGAGTATATGTGAAAGAGTGAGGTTTGAAGAGTAGCTGTCTTAATTGGAAGCTCTATATGTTCATTTGGTTTACAACTAGGAGAATTATGAACATCTGTTCTTGTTCTTCTAGAAGAAAACATGTAGTGAAACTTACTTGTAGCAGGTCAGCAACATTCCAAAAGAGACATCTCACAGAGGGTGAAATACATATTCAACACTGTTGTAACAGAAAAATTCATTAGTGATTGAGCATTGCAGTGGAAATACCAGGAGAAATACGTAGGAGAACTGAAAATTGAAAAAGTTTATTTTGACCACTCCTGGCCAACCTAGGCTAATATAGGGTTTAGTTTAGCCTAATGCAGCGGATTTAGGAAATGGAATGATCTGAAATTATGGAGAACTTTATGTACTTTTCTTTAGAATAAGTCAAGGATACCTTATGCCATTGGGCATACTTGTGAAAACTTGAGTTTATAAATGTTTTTGTACCAGGACCGACACTAGTAAGACACTACCAAATGTCTGAACTTCGCTAATAGCCAAGGAAACTGTTAGTCCTGGACCTTCTCCCCTTCTTCCCACCCTGCTGCCCGGAGCAGGAACCAGCTGGTCCGTGGAAAGTCTCTCTGAACTAGCTCTTTTTGTTATTTGAAGGATTACAGATTCACAGATGATAGCCCCAGAGTTTGCTTCTGGAATTGGGTTTCTACTTTTCTTTTATGACTGAAAGAGTTAAAGAAAATGCAATGAAAGTTGACTTGTTCTACTAAGCAGTTAGATTATAATAATCTTGATAAAAATCCAAACAGTGTTTTTTTTTTTTTTTTAAAGATTTTATTTTTTTATTTGACAGACACAGAGAGGGAACACAAGCAGGGGGACTGGGAGAGGGAGAAGCAGGCTTCCCGCTGAGCAGGGAGCCCGATGTGGGGCTCGATCCCAGGACCCTGGGATCATGACCTGAGCTGAAGGCAGACGCTTAACGACTGAGCCACCCAGGCGCCACCCAGGCAGTATTTAAAACAGCATCATTAATAAACCTAACACATTTGTATAGGTTTTTGTTTTTTGTTGTTGTCGTTTGTTTTGTTTTTTGTTTTTTACCTACCAATCATTTTAAAGTGTGGTAAACACATTTGTATGGGTCTTTGAGACTAATTTGCTAGGTGCGTGTTCCCAGTTATTAAGAATGTTTAGAATCACTCCTGAGTCTTATTTATAACTTCTATGTCT
This sequence comes from Neomonachus schauinslandi, assembly GCF_002201575.2. Lineage (NCBI taxonomy): Eukaryota > Metazoa > Chordata > Mammalia > Carnivora > Phocidae > Neomonachus > Neomonachus schauinslandi. Next base: position 39,915,998 of record NC_058411.1, on the reverse strand, counting down.
TCAAATTAGTGTGTGTCATAACTTGTTTTTCCTTCAGAACTACGTGTTCTGGTTAGAATGATTGGTGAGGAGATAATTGACAATCTTGAAGAGTCAGATATTTGTTCTTGACATTGCAGTCTTTCCATCAGTGGGTCCAAAGGCTATTTAGAGAGAAATATTGGAGGCACAAATGATTCTTGTTCTTAACCTAATGGCTCAGGTCCTAGAAAGATGAGAGATGACTGTCTTGGATGTCTTTCATCCAGTTTGTTTGTTTGTTGAGATGTCTTTATGACCTTATGAATGAGAGAAAGTTCAAGGGAGTTTAGCAGCACCATAGTCCTCAGCTAGATGGTTGTCATAGACCCAAATGGAACCTGGAGTTTCTCAGGATGTGTCTCTATAAGGAGCAGGCAGCTGGCTTTTGCGGTCTTTTCCTTAGGCTCCACTAAGATATAACAGTTCTCTAAAGGCCTATTCATATTTCATCTTTTTTGAAAAATTTCTGAGGTCATCCTAATTAGAAGTGCCCTTTATGTCCTCTGAACACTTAGAATACTTAATACCTCTTTTGTGGCATTTATATCTATTGCTCGGTATTTTGCTGTGTTCATGAGTCTCTTCTCTGTTAGATTCTAAGTTCCTTAATGACTGGAACCAAGTGTGATTTCTCTTGTTTCCCACTCTGTAGAGATGGTCTTGGATATAGTTTCTCTTTGCTCTGTGTTCTCATAGCACATCTACAAGTCAGCCTCTCCCTCTTATCTGTTTGATTTCTAAAAGGCACAGAGTATGGCTTGTTCCACTTTATATTCCTTAATCCTTCATATATAACCCTTGACAAATAGCTGCTTAATTAATGTTTAGATGAATGGAAGAATCAGTAAAGCTGTAGTTGACCCAATAGAACTCCAGACTACCTACATTTGTATGGTTTTTGCCACTATAGACACCTCCTGGAAGTACAGTGTATTGCCCTCTAAAACATCACATATATTGATGACGCATAATAATCAACTATTTGGAACATAACCTAAATGATGTTTCTTCCATCAGAAGCTTTCAACAAAAGAGCCCAAGGCTACTCTTTGTTAGATAATTCTAGGATGGTCAGGCTGGCAGATCAGAATATTGGAAGAAGGATGGCCTGAATTCAAGTCCCTACTCTGCTGCTTAGGAGTGGTTTGACCTTGTGGAGGTCACTTTAGTGCTCAGTGATGGTTTCTCATCTGTAAAGTAGAAGTGAAAACAGTATCTGGTTGCCTGTGCTTCTCTTCCTCTCAGAGTTGTTGGGAAAATCAAATGGCGCCATGCATACACAAGTACTTAGAAAACTAAATTACCTTACAAAGGGAATATACTATTACATGTTATGAAATAGGGTGATACCCTATGGTTTTAACTTTTACATTTTTCTTTTTCTTTTTTTTTTAAAGATTTTATTTATTTATTTGAGAGAGAGAGAGCACATGAGAGGGGGGAGGGTCAGAGGGGGAAGCAGACTCCCTGCTGAGCAGGGAGCCCAACGCAGGACTCGATCCAGGGACTCCAGGATCATGACCTGAGCCGAAGGCAGTCGCCCAACCAACTGAGCCACCCAGGCGCCCATCTTTTACATTTTTCTTGTGGTTCTATAAAATAAATAATCCAACCTATCATTAGGACATTTGGCTATTACCCAAATAGGGGCCTCAATTCCACCTGTTACACCCAAGTCCTGCAAAAAAGGATAGTAATGCCCGGTTAGTGAAACACAGTTTCCTTATTGCCATGCTAGTTCTTTTCCTAGATGGAAAAAGAGAGATGTAGCTAATGTATTTTATCTCTCCAGCAGAACATCAAATTCTATTGACCACACCTTTGCCTACTCCAGTTTCTCCACCCCCTTCTTTCTCACCTCCCCCAACTGGTTTGACACCTTTACCTGTGATATGTTCTTTTGCAAGGCCTAATGGTAGAATTTTCAGATTCTTGATACTTTCCTTAAATTGTGCTTTGCTTGTGCCTCCCCCCACCCTTGTTAGATTCCTTTCTTGCCACACAGTCTGTCTCTCACAAACTACTGCTGGGGACAAAATTAGAGATGAATGAGTAAAATTTTGGATTGTGGCCTATCTTTGAGAAAGGGCGGTGGAGTGGTTATTTCTGAATGCTTCCTGCTTAGGCATGATGATGACTTTAACATTCTATATTCTAACTATGTCTTTTCAGCACCATACACACCAAAACTTGTGTTATTTCCAAGCCACAGAGAATAAGTCCCCCATTGGCTTATTTAAGATTCCTGGAAAGTCAGTCTGGCAAAATTTTGTTTCCAAAAATAGGAATCATTTGAGAAAAGAGGTGTTACATTATTCATATTGATTTGTGAGCAGCAAAGTCTTTAGGGCCTTCTCTAAAATGAAACATTTGTGTTTGGATGTATGACTTGTTTGTCAGCTTGATTATTAGGTCAGTTCTTGGAAAATAATGCCATAGCTTGAGAGACACGGGTTTGTGGTTTGAGGGGTGTAGTTCGTAGAAAGAGAATGGGCTTTGGAATGAGATAGGTATGGTTTAAATCCTTGCGGACACCTCCTAGTTCTACGGATTTTCTTGGTTGCTTTCTTTATTGTAAAATTTGACATCTGCTTCCCAGCATGATGATAAAAATTAGATAAAATGATGCATACTGATGTTCCACATGGTCTCTGACACTTGGGAGGCACTCAGTAAGTGAGAGTTTCCATCTCATTTAGTCAAGTGGAACATGAATCAAGGTTGTTTGTTCATTTTTTGCACTGTGAAGGGACAGAACCCACTTAAATTGGTCTAAGGGAAAAAAGTTCATTGAAACATGCACTGGTAAGATATCTGACTTGAAACTTAGCTGGATCTAGTAGTTAAATGATGTCATTAAAACCTCCTCATCTCCCCATTCCTCTTGTCCCATTTCTCAGTTCTTCTGTTGTCTATGCTGGCTTCATTTTTAGCAATTTCCAACACATGGTGGAAAAGGCAGCTATTCTAAATTCCATGTGTTTATGGTCCTGGTATCTCATGATTCCAGGAAAAAGAAAGCAACCCTCTCATCTACAGCATCAATGCACATAAAGACCTCTGGTCTTTGTTTTGGGTCCCCATCTCTAGATGAGTCACTGCCCAGGGGATAGAGTGCCTCGGTTGGCCACGCCATTGCCATGTGCCGACTGCTATCAGTAGAGAGGCAGCATCACTTGGTTGACTACCCCTTTAGAATCACATGGAGGAGGAGATGAGGTAGTTCCCATAGGTGTGTGAGTAGATAAATAGGTAAGAAAGGTGTCCATTAGAGAGAGCAATCACAGGTGCCAAGACAGATACAGCATGTTCTCAAATTTTGCTGCATGTGCATGTGTGCATATGCACCAGCGAGTGTGCTTTAAGGACTCCTTTAGTGCATTTGTGTGTTCAGGCTGAGGCCTGTGGTAAACCACAGGGGATCTGGGAATTGCCTGAAATGATACTTAGCATTTTATATGTATATACAGAAAAATATTTCTTTCCCCGAGTGAATGTTGTGCGACATGTTCTCTCCAATACAGTTAATAGGGGCTGTTTATAAGATTCTGCAAAATCCTTGGCTCATCCTCTGCAACATGTTGGGAAAACTTCAGGAAAGTTCCTTTTACAACTGTCTTTGGAAGATCAGCTGTAGATTCATTCTCTTAGGGTTCCACCACTTCCTATTTCCTCCAGTGGAACCTTTATCTTGACTGATGTTTATTAAAAAAGAAAATATTGGGTTTTGAGACTTGGCTAAAATTAGCTGTATTTTGTAAGATTTGAACCAATTAAATTTGTGGGAGCTTTTGTGTTTGTAATTGATAGCTCACCAATGGTGGTGCATGCTGGTATAAACGACCAGTTGAAGAGGCTAGCTGTTCACATAGTTCTGCTTTTCTCAGGCATGAGGGGCTTCTACAGTGTACTGCCATTTTTCTTCTTAATTGTAGAATTGTAGACAGGAGAGAGAATTCTGTTTGATTGGAGCCAATTCAAACATTGGAACCAAAAGAGCTTTCCTGCTTACTCAAAATCCAAATGGTGGTTTTATAGCAATAGGTGGAAAGGGCTATTGCACTCCGTCCCATTTTTAGAGAGAGAAATAAGGTGGTGTTGGTTCTAGGCTTAGGAGTTATGTGCAGACTTTTATACTGATCCTAAATCCAGAGCTTATTTCTTACGGCTTTCTTAAACCACGAACTACCCTTCGTCGAGGTTAATTGTTTCCTATATGGGGATTCGATGCTGTGAGGATTAGATGGCTCAAATAAAGGCAGGAGCAACATGCTTCTAAAATGGGTCCTCTGGTTCACTTCATCGGGTGTTAGAACTGGAAAGGATCCTTGAAGAGTCTCACTTGCCTCTCTCTGTAAGGATAAACGGAGTCTCCAAGAGGCTGAACAACTTAACTAGGATCCCAGGGCTACTTGAGGAACAGAGCTGGAATTCAGGTCTAGGGACCCCTTCAGACTAGTAATTTTTTCCCCAGCTATCCCACTATTTTCTCAGGCATTATCCCCAAAGCATTGTTTTCCTTATAGCACAGCTCAAATGTGGACTCTGAGGGCAAGAACCAAATTGGTCTTTTTTATCATCATATGCCCAGTAGTAGCATGAATTAGCAGCAGCAGTAACAGTAGTAGTTGTAATGGTAGGATGATAATAATAATCATGTCTCTAAAACTTACTCTGGCCAGACATTATTTTTTATACTTTACATATATTTACTTATTTAATCCAAACAACAACCCCCTGATCTGGGTACTATTATTTTCATTTTACAGATGAGGAAACTGAGCTCCAGACATAAAGGGCCTAAAATATGCCTAGAAGGCACTTGGTAAATATTTGCTCAGTCCTTAGAATTTCCGAAGCACCTTCCTAGTCATTATAGAATGTGATGACATTTCACGGGAGGGCATTATTCAGAGGAAATGGTGGCCCAGAGGGCTCTAAGAGACTGAGGTTGGAGGCATAGTGGTAGACCTAGGACCTACTTCGATCCTTTCCTTCTGACCTTGTTAGGGTCATCATTGGATTTCTACAAAAGCACATCCTAAAGGTCAATGGCGAGGGAAGCTCTGAGGCAGCGTCTGGTTTTATATTTACCCACAGGTTGGCCATTTCCAGCATTCTTCATTGCTTTGTATAGATCCAAATTTCTATCTGGTATCAATTTCTTTCTGCCTGAAGGACTCCCTTGAAAGAGTGTTGGCCTTTGTTCTGGCACGTAGTCAAGTTACTTGGGATCAGTGAGACCCTTTTGAAGCTGCTTTGAAGCCCTGGGTCTAGGACTCTTTTGGGACCTTTCCTGATGTTTTCTGTAAACTGGCTCTTTCTACTCAGGCTGGTGGGAATGCCAGTTATTCCCAGCCCGGTGTGAACCCTGGGTTCTTGTGCAGAGCAGTACTCAGCCAACGATTTGAGGGGACCCCTTTGTAGATTTCCATAGTTGCTGCCTCATTCTCCCTGAACTTTATCTCTGACTCCTCAACTTAGCAAGACCACTGAGCTTGGCTTGGCTTGGGTTCCCTCTTCCTGCCCTACTGCCTAGTACGTTGGGGTGATAGTAGAGTTCATCTCACTTGGAATTTCCTTCCCTCAGGGATCACTGTCCTGCAGTGCCTTTTTCTAGTAGTTAATACAGTTGTTTCATGTATTCTGTCCACTTGTCTAGTTATTTGTAGTGGGAGGGCAATTCCTGTAGCAGTTAATCCTTCATGGATGGAGATGGAAGGCCAGTGTCTTGTTTGAGGTTCCAAACGTTAGCAGGGTACCCTCTGTCCCCTGTTTGTTAAGTACAGACATCACCCTCTACTTCCATTTACTTCTTCTCCTCGGCTATATTCAAGGGAACATGGAAGTTACTGGCAAACTGAATTGTTATTTGAAGCAAGTAGAATCTGCTCTTCCCTGTCAAAGGTGAGGTGGAAAATTGACTACTCTGTTTACTCACTGCTCACAGAGCCAGAGTCTGGACCTTGAAATGGCTTAAGAAGCCTTGGGCTCGTGTGCCTGTGAACTAGCTGTGCTAGGGCAAGATCCACATCTGTTTTGTTCATCCTTGTATCCCAAAACTAAACAGGAGAGTGGGCACATACTAGGCCCATGAATGAATGAATGAATGAATAAAAATGTATAAATTATCACACAGAATTGTGAACTTGGGATTTGTGTGTATGTATGTGGGGGAGAGGAGTGATTCTTGACTGCCTGTGAGTTGTACCTATGAGGAAAAACCAGTTTGACGCCTGCGTGCGTGCGTGTGTGTGTGTGTGTGTTTAGGTTGATTACCTGTGGGCATCTCTGTCCTGGGTTGCTTTTCCAGTCTGAGCAAGTACAGTTGTTACCCAGCGTGTTTTTCCACAAAGAGACTGGCTTTTACCTTTACGTGTCACTACTCCGTGAGGTGGGTGGTGTTTGTAAGAGGAGAAACCACAGAAGGAGCCGGTAGCCAGGTTAGCAAGAGCGTTTGTCACAACTCTGTCTACTGCTGATGAATAGGAGGGAGACCTAGCGAAAAGAGATTGTCCTGGTTGATTATTTTCGTGGAATGGAAAGTGGTGTGTATAAGGTAAATGATGATTTTAGGAGGAAAAAAAAGAGACACGGGACACAGGAAAAAAGGTGGTGGTATATATGTAGAAATCGTGTATAAATAAAAATAAAGCAACTTTTTATCGTCATCTTAATGTAGATTGAATGTTCTCTTAAAATGCATAGCCTAACTTTTTTGACTTTGTTACTCTGAGGTCTCTTTTAGTTTTATACCATCTCTTATTTTGACATTAATTTTCTTGTCCTTCTTTAAAAATATAGTTACCAGTGTTTGCCTTCATCTTCTGTGATCAGCTGTTATGCTTTCATTTGGTGCCCTTTTGTAATTTATACTCCCCATTACTGTATTTGCTTGCTTATTTAAGATTGGGTCAGAAGCCATGAATGTAAGAGGATACACTGTACTAGTATTTCAGTAGCTTTAGAATTGGGCTTTAGGAAGCAGGACATTAAGATTACTAAGCAAGTTCATTCCTTCTGGGTCAAACTTCCTAATAAATACCTACCAAAAAATTCCATCATTAGACACTTCTAGTCTTTTATATAAATGCTCCTGGGGCTGCCAGCTAGAGAGCGGATTCTCTGAAGATAAAGGTAGCAGTATTTACTTCTGTAGCAAAGAATACTGTGGATTTAAGGGGATTCTGAACTGTACTATTTGGTGAAAGTGAGCAGCTATGTTTCTGTTGCTATGGTGATGAGTTGGCATTGCATTGATATATATAGTATTGCCTTTAGGAAATGGTTTGGTAGCTTCTTCTCCTTCTCTCTCCCCACCTCCTTTTCTAAATTAATTATAAGTGTAAAGGAAAAAAGTCATTGTTCGTTATTGGTGTTTTACAGTTGAACAGATTGCTTTCATTTTGAGAACTAACAATTGTAGGGGTGGGTGTGGTAAAGTGGAAAAGTGCAGAAATTAAACAACTAAGGTCAGAGTGTAGAAATTCATTGACCTTGGACTGTGTTCTTAGGGGGAGACACTTAAGGATTCACTGCTTCTCTCTTTTATTAATTGAGATAACAAATGGATGTAAAGCATGTTGAAATTGGCTGGCGTATTGAAGAGAACTGATAAATGAAAGTCATTTAAAAAAAATTTTTTTTTGATTAAGTAAATTCTACCCCAACATGGGGCTTGAACTCATGACACTGAAATCAAGAGTCATATGCTCTACTGACTGAGCCAGCCAGGTGCCCCAGAAAGTCACTTAATTTTTAAAAGGACTAGTTACTTTCTAAACTTTTGGAAACAGCTTGATAATCAAGGCAAAAAAAAAAAAAAAATGTAGTCCAAGCCCATTTTTTTTTTAAACATTAGAATAGAAGGAACTAAGATACAAACAAGTTTCCTTCCTTTTCCGGTGTCTATTTCATTCTCTAGGAGGAGCTACTTAATGGGTTTTTGTAGCTCTTATTTTATCACAGGCTAGACAGTTTCTTTGCATGTTCAAATAAGTATATTCCTTTTTACATTTGTGATATTTTGATTTTGATTCCACAACTTGGACTTCTGATATACTTTAGACCTCTTAATGATAGAAGAGGTGTCCCATTATTATTATTATTATTTTTTAAAGACTTATTTATTTGAGAGAGAGAGCACGAGTTTAGGGAGAGGCAGAGGGAGAGGGAGTGAGAGAATCTCAAGCAGACTCCCTGCTGAGCACGGAGCCCTACGTAGGGCTTGTTCTCACGACCCTGAGATCACGAGCTGAGCTGAAATCGAGAGTTGGTCATTCAACCAACTGAGCCACCCAGGCGCCCCTCCCATTCTTTTTAATGGTTGTATAGTATTTCATCACACAGAGGTACCCTACATCATCTAACCAGTCTTACATTGATAGCTTCTTGATGACTTTAGCCACTTGATGACTTTTGGCTGTTTAACAATATTTCTCAGAATATGAAGTACAAATATTATCCTCAGTCCAACTACTCCAGGCTTTGTATATAAGTCAAAGTAACCATTTTTTTTTAAGATTTTATTTATGAGAGAGAGAGAGCAAGAGAGAGTGTGAGCAGGGGGAGGGGCAGAGGGAGAGGAAGAAACAGGCTCCCTGACGTGGGGCTTGATTCCACGACCCCAGGGTCATGACTGAGCCAACGCAGATGCTTAACCAACTGAGCCACCCAGGTGCCCCTGAAGTAACAATTTGAAACAGCTTTTTTTGTTATTGCATTTAGAACAAATTTTGCAAGAGAGGCAGTCTCTTTGGTGTCTATTGAGTTATGCAATAAAGCAATTACTGTTCTCACCTAATTATATAGAAAATTACAGAGTAGGGTGGAGTGGGCACACTGTCTATTATCAGCTTCCTTCACACTTCCCCCTTGATGACTGTGAAACGGCCTTTTTTTTTTTTTTTTTTGGCCTGGTTTAAATCAAGAGTGTAGTAATCCATGTGTAGTAATAAAATTCAGTAAAGATCTTTCTTCACTATATGTTCGGCTCATGCAGTTTCAGAATCATTAAGCTACGTGAATAACTTCCCAAGGATGTTTGTCACATGGAGAGAAATCACCAATGAGAAAATAGTCTTTATTGTAGCTGCTGGTTATTTCTATTTTGGTGGATTGTTAGCTTTGCTTATGAAAAGAGATGATATATGTTTACCAGTTCACTCACTCAACACACATGTTCTCCTGTCCTTGGCAATGCCTGCTAGCTCTTACAGCTTTCCCCTATCCCGTCTCTATCCTCAAGGTCTATGCATTGCTTTTATTATGTATAGGTTAGGCAGTTTTGATGTTCATATTAAAAGGAAAACACTGTTCTTCTGAGATCACAGGCCTCCTTTGTACTTCCTTAAGACTCTATCTCTGTATGACTTCTTACCTTTCTGAAATGGCATCACTATCCCACTCTTCCAAGGTCATCTGGGATTTCTGGAAGTGACTTGGAACTCATGTGCCAAAGGAACCCCTGTTAACTCAAGAGGTATCAAATCGAGTTCCTTCAGTCTTTGATATTTTCCCAGAGTTTGATAGGCATAACACATTGGCTGATGATGGACCATTTGTTCATACCTGGTCATCATTGTCCTGTGATTTGTGTGTATTTATTTTCTATTATCTTGTGACAATCTCAGAAAAATCCATTTTACTTTTCCCTTTTCCAGTGTATATTTTCCAGTGTATGCACCCAATGCATTGCTTCCACAGTAATGTTAACTTTGGTTCACTGGGACGGACACCAGTATACCGGTAATCATTTTGCAGTTCTCAGAATCATAGATTTCCTCTCCAGCTGTTTGCAATGAATATTTAGTGATATTTGAAGGAATCAGGTTTCAATTACATAAACTTTGGAAGATGTAGCCAGGAAATAATTAGAATCTTATCTTGTAGGACTATTGTCAGCATTCGGACTTCAATTTCATAAAATTCCTTGATAAAATCTTGGTTCAGGAAAGACCATCTCTTGCCTTTTATGAATTTATGAAATCACCATGTTTTCCTTTGGTTCTATAAACACTGTGGTGACTTTTTAATGATTGATAAAGAGGTCCCCACGGGTGCCTGGGTAGCTCAGTCAGTTAAGCCTCTGACTTCGGCTCAGGTCATGATCTCAGGGTCCTGGGATGGAGCCCTATGTCAGGCTCCCCGCTCGGCAGGGAATCTGCTTCTGCTTCTCCCTCTCCCATTCCCTCAGCTCATGCTTGCTCGCTCGCTCTCAAATAAATAAAATCTTAAAAAAAAAAAAAAAAGGACCCCAAACTTTTCACCTTTTAAAGATAGAACCTCAGGAGCATGTATTTGGGAAAAAATTGTTGGAAGCCAGCTTTAAAGTTGTTGTAGTCAAACATTCAGTGCCCAAGTAAATGTGGATGATGCATACCTTTTTAAAATTTCCTAAAATAGAGAAGAATTTTGAAAATTGTACTGAATTCCCTTTTATAAAAATATAGTTTTAAATATATTTGATTGCATCGTAAGACTGTACCAAGTACTAAGTTTCATTCCATGTATGAGCATCCTTAAGCCTCTTGTTCTGGACCATATTTGTGATGCCCTTATAATTTCTGATCCACAATAGAAGTATAAATGAAACAGAGACAGATAAAAAGAGCCAATAGTAGAACTTCCCAACTTTATTTTTAAACTGGCCCTGTGACCAATTGAAGAACTTCCAACGTAATGGCTTTAGTGAACCCAGAAATTCTCCACTAATTGCCTCTTGGGATATGCAAAATTTAAGATGAAACAAAACATTTTTTAAAAGTTTGTCACATTGTCATCCCTGTGGCTGGTACCTGCAGACTTGGGAGTATTCTTCCTCTCTGTGTTCATCAAGGTTGCATCTAGCATTACATTGAAGTTTTTATTTATTTTATTTTTTTTTAAGATTTTATTTATTTATTTGACAGAGAGATAGCACAGGTAGGCAGAGAGGCAGGCAGAGGGAGAGGGAGAAGCAGGCTCCCTGCCGAGGAGGGAGCCCGATGCGGGACTCGATCCCAGGACCCTGGGATCATGACCTGAGCCGAAGGCAGCCGCTTAACCGACTGAGCCACCCAGGCGCCCCAACATTACATTGAAGTTTTTAGATTTGTTGGCTGATGTAGAACAACTTTGAAATGGGCCATTTTGGTGGATCTACAAATCAATATAATATCGACAGTGAAGCTGTCTGCATTTTTGGGCATGGGTTTCAAGTATGCACAAAGCAGGCTGTAATTTTAAATAAGACTAATGAGTTATTCAGGTGTATACTTAGAGTTTTAATGGGGTTATTGGGAAGGCTTGCAAACTTTCTAGTTTCAGTAGAATATTATATGATGTGCTTATAAGAGTTCATTATCCATGTGAAACTATAGGTTCCAAAAACTTAGATGCACGTGGAAATAAGAGCCACTATTTACTGAGCATCTTCCATGTGCCAAGCATTTGGCTACTAAATTCTTTAACAACTTTACAGTTTATATTTCCAATTCTGGAAGGATTTCTATGCGTTCACATATATAGATGTTTGTGTATTGTTACAAATACGGTTTTGTTTTAGTTTTAACATAGATGGTGATACATATGTTTTGCTATGCAGCTTGATTTCTTTCTCTTTTTTACCTCCTTTAGCATGTTAGATCTTGCCCATGTCAGTATTCACGGACCTAGGACATTCTTTGAACCTGGGCATAGGATTCTGTAGCACTGGTTCACAAACTTATCTGTACATTGGGATCACTATGGGCCCCCAATACCAGAAAATCTGATGTAATTGGTATGGAGTAAATAATGCCCGGGCATCGGAGTATGAGAACCAGTGGTTTTGTTTGTTTGCTGGTTTGTTTTTTTATTGGGTGGGGAGGAGGGGCAGAAGGAGAGAGAATCTTAAGCAGGCTCCACACCGGGTGTGGAGCTCGATCTCACAACCCTGAAATGATGACCTGAGCTGAAATCAAGAGTTGGACGCTTAACCGACTAAGCCACCCAGGCGTCTGGAGAACCAGTGTTTTTATATTGCGGGTGCACCAACATTTATTAAAACATCCACCTGTTGAAGGACACAAAGATGATTCTCTATTACAAATGATGAATGGGTTTTCTGTTACAGCGTTGTAGTGAATATCTTTGTTAATATATCTCTGTACTCATGTGTGAGTATATCTGTAGGTTCATCCCTATATATGGAATCTAGGAATTCTTAGATGTGGATCAGAGGGCCAGTACATTAAAAACAACAATAGATATTGCCATTTTACATTCCTCTGAGGCGATACAATTGACTTTCCCAGCCACAGATTATTAGATTGCTCATTGTGGGGCTGAAGTGCGCACCGCCCCCCCCCCCCGCCTCCATTAAGAAAAAGTTTGTTCTGATTTTGGAGGGTTGTATATCTAAGTGTTTATGGAGGTTCCCAACATGAAGAGAGATTGGGGAAATCCCATGTCGAAGCTTCATTTCTCTTGGTCCTTTTAGTGCTGTGTGCTTTGGAAGTTAGTTTTATAGGCTGACATGACAAAGGAATGCCTTCACTTCCAGTCGTTAGAGGGTATGTGTGTCTCCCATGAAGGGCTGGGGCAGGTTGGATTGAAGAAGCAGCACCCCCTAGAGCCACACAACCTCTCAAACAGGTGGGGGCCGGAATGCCTCTTTACTGCCTTATTTCTACACCTGAACTTGCATCCAGTTGAAGCTTTTACCATCATCTTTTCATGAGCCTCTCTTGAAGATTTATGATGTAAAATTTGTAGGTAGAATTTTTATGAAGGGCAGGGTGGTACTTTCGAAGGGAGTTCCAGTTTTCATAATGTGCCTCCGTCATCTGCCCTTCTTGTTTCTGGGTGGCTTCTCCTCGCCTTCTCATGCGCAGGACTCATTAGTAAAGCCTGAGCATAGGTGTGGTGCTGGCCTTGCCCAAAATGAACCCCTCTGAGTAGCAGGCATTGTGGAGAGACTCAGGATCTAGTAAACAACTCACCACACTGTAATTTTAAACCCAGGAATCACCATGGACCTAGCTTTCTATAAACATTCTTTACATTTGTAATGGCAAATGGTGGCCATGTCCACACATGTTCAGAATGACCTTTCTGAGGCAAAAGTGTGAAAGCCTGTGGCTCCGGGTGTTTGCAGTAGGTTGTCTAGTGTGGTGATCAATTCCCAAGACTTCATTGGATAGAAGGATGCCTTCAGATGTACAAAGTAGAATAATAAGTAGGTGAGGTTAGTGCCTGAGTAAAATGTGAAGGGGAATCGGGTCGGTGTTGCCAATGTCAGCGTCCTTGCAGTGACTAAGTGGGGTGTGCTGTGTGGTAGCTCTTGGGTAAATGGTTGGATTGAAATACTCATCTGTCGAATGCTTCCAAACATACAGGAAAGCTAAGACTTTTTTAAAGTGCCTTTTCCCACATTGCCCCTAAAACTCTCAGAGAATTTCCCACAATTCGCAGATAAGCTGACTAACCTGCAGAGCCCTTGATTTAGTGATGACAACTGCCCTGTAGAGATTAAACCAGCCTCATTCCAGGAATTTGTTCTGCTGATACACACAGGAATGTCAGAGAAAGGAATCTGGTTAACACATTTCCACCAAACAGTAGTTAGCGAATATAAATCCTCCTTCCAACTTTTTAATGTAGTTCTCACTTCCCTTTGTAACGTCCACTTAAAATCCATCAAACATTTATAGAGGACTTTAGGATGTTGAAGTCTTTCCTACAGTTCCTCCAGGAGAGAAGTGGGTGAGCTGCTATTTGAACCCGGGTCAGGTCTCCACAGCTGCCTGTGTGTCATGTTGCGTCTGTTCATTAGTTTTACCCTAACTGAAAAGCACAGACATTTTCCATGAGAAAGATGGGGGTTTCTTAATAGTTACCAGAGAATGAGGCTAAGTTTAACCAAGAACTTTTGTTCCACATGGTGTTGCATTTTCTCTTGTTGCAATTCTATTAATCTTGGCATAAAAGTGATCAGAAGAACATGAACAGAGGAAGGTAATTAGTGAGTTTTGAATTTTCTTTCAGTAAACATGAACATAAAAAGTCCTGTAGGCAAGCTTTTATTTCTTCATTTTCAGTCCAGAGAACTGTAGTTTACCTAGGATGCCAGTGGACATTCTTCTCCATAAAGGCCTGCGTACAAGTAAAAATTATACCCACTTGGCAATAAAATACCTTGATGATAAAATGTAGTTACGATATTTGAGAGGGAATAAGATCGAATAGCCTCTGGTTTGGGGGCTGTGAGGGTCAGTAGCAGACTTCACTTTCCCAAGAGACCATGTGTTAGGTCCTCACTGGGGAGAGGAACTTATATTACTGTGAAGGTGACATGGCGAGTCCTTGGCCCAGAGTACCTCCAGTTTATCTTCTCTAAGTCCTATTCAGCTTTACTTGAAGATCTGGAACACATAAGTTTTTCAAACTAAGTATATACCCAACCTCTTCTTTCTCAGGATTTGCCAGAATTATTTCAATTGTGAGAAGGTTCCAAAAAATGAGTAATCTACTTGTTTTTAGGCACTATCTTTTAATATCCCTTACATTTTTGGTTGTGGATAGCACCAAAGTGTTGGCTACTTGTTTGGGAAGGTCTGAGACCTCACGTACCTGATGTGTGGTCAGTGCAGTGGGGGAGGCCTTTTAAGAGGCACCACATCTGCCTGTTGCCATGAAGACTCTGACTTCAGGGGTCACTTCAGTGGGGTCAGAAGAGGACCGGAGCACGTAGGGTACAGGCAGTTGTTGGTGTCTTGCAATGTACAGGTATTCTCCTCTGGTGACTGTGATGTCTCACTCTCCTGGTCTTCCTGAAAGAGCTGCTGGGTGATTCAGGAAAGTTGCTTGTTTTACATGTTTGTTAAAGAACAAAACTTGGCCCGTTGGAAGAGTGAGAGCTTTGATGTGACAACCGGCCACTGAGTTGTAGCTTCCTACGTTTGTGTAACCCCTCCTTTAAATTTGTCTTTGTACAATTTAAGTGGATCCCTTAGTGGCACTGAAGAGAGAAACCTAAAGGGGGAAAACGATTTTCATTTCTTTCGGCTTCATCTTAAATTTGTTTATTGACTTAACTCACAGACTAGCAACAGGTCCACAGGCCCAAGGGCACACAGGCTGTCTGGCAAGGCTGTGCTTTCTTTGGTGGGGAGCTCCAGTGACACTTTTGGTTTGGCCCTTCTCCCAGATGATCAAGAAGAGATGTCCTGGCTTCCAGACTGGTTTCTGTCACGTGAACAACACATACTTCCTAACTCGAGAACCGGGTTGTATTGGCTTTAGGGATTTATGGCCTAAACCCATGGTTAAAGTATTGAGTCATGACAGAAGAGTCATTGCCAGCTTTTAGGGTGAAACCTGGAGGTCCCCTCCTTTGCTCTTTACATGAACAGAGGATGTTTTCTGGCAGGAGTCTGTGACTTGGGCTTGGAAGAAAGGCTTAATTATGTGCTGGTTGAGGCTTGGGCTGGCTTGAGGGTGTGCATGGACTTCACTTGGGTTCCTTCCTCCCTTATCTAGGGAGGAAGTGGGGAAGGATTGGGACAAGTTTTGGCTTCCACTTTGTGCACACCCCCCGCCTGCACCACTGTAGAGTGGGCACAGAGGAGGGGGTGTGCTTTGCGTTCACTCACCTGCTTTAGGCAGTGGGTCAGAGAGTATCTTCAGGGTGCCTGTGGCTTTTTTGAATGTTTGGGTTTTGGTCTTCCTGTCAATGGTGGGGTGCCCGTATTGTTTTCCTCTTTCTTCAGGAAATGCAGTGGGCTGAGGGGACTGACTGCAGGGTGTATTTCCAAAAGCCACTTCCAGAAGTGCCCCGTTAGAACATCCTTTTGGGACGGAGTGTGTGGAAACGGATGGCCCTCGGCTGGACACACTTACTGAGAAACGCCCTTTCCGTTTCCTGGTGGAGAGGATGTTGAAACTTGCGGGGAAAACACATCCCCTTTCAAACGTTCCTCCTGCAACCTTTAGACTGTATCCCATGATTTTTTTAAAGCTCCAAATAGTATTTGGCATCTGGTGTGCTTGGGAAATGAAACCAGACATGAGGAATGTGAGAGGGGAGAGAGATGACCAAGGAAAGAAGCAAAGCAGTTTTTTTTCTTTTCACATTCTTCTTGATAAGAGAATTTGGGTTAATGTTATCTGTTGTTGAAAACAAAAGTGCATGTCAGGGCCCTTTGGAAAATTGCAAAATGTGGGGCAAGCAGCAGCTCTGAAAACAATAGGTATGGCAGTTAAAATGGAGGGTTCCCCAACCATTCTCTTTAAAGTGGCTCTTAGGGCATAAATTTTTTTTTTTTTTGCTTGTTCCTCTTTTTATGTCTGTGACATTGTTTTAGAAAGTCCAGAGACCATTTACAATGCAGAAACAATGACATATTTTAGTACTGAAATTAAAATTGGAGAATTAAATGTGAACTGTCTTGATTAAAAAAAAAATAGAAGTGGGTCATGGTATACATGGTCCCCCGCCACAGTTGGCAAGTACATGCAGAAACTCTCAACTGTCTAACCAAGTTGGTGACTGGTGGGAACTCACAGTCTCTCATTGTCTCCCTTCCGGCAGGATCTAAGTTGTTTCCCTGGAACCACTTTGGTTAGAGGAGAACCTTGATAACTTAGCCAGTGAGCGTATCCCTCAGTCTGGACAGACATCTTATCAATGTGTGGCAAAAGTCCCTGATGAAGCAATTAGAAAGATGTATGCGTCTTTTTTTGTCAACATGATTTCCAAATTTACCCCATACATTAGGTACCAATATTGTGTTGCTTTGTGGGAAGCAAACCTTACGTATCCCATATGTGTTGTGACTTGGCATTATCAAAAAAAAGTGTTAAGGAGGGTTTTCTCGGAGACTGTGAGTTCTCCAATGTTTTATATCATCATGATCATCATATCTATATTCCCGAAAATTTGGCCCTCATTTTTTGACTGTTACCACATTGAGAGTCTTGTTTGTTTTGTTAAAGAGCAGTACAAATGACTCTGACTTCGAGCTAGGCCGCAGATGGATTAAATTTCTTATTCTTTGCTAAGCAAAATGCACCTGCTCCAGAATCTTAAGTAGCTTTTTAATTGCTTCCTTGTGCACGGCATAGCAATAGTCATCTGTAATGTTATAGATGGATTGCATTTTGGATGTCCCAGAAGTGACTTCTTCCCCTCTGCAATGGTGCCAGAAGCTGAGATTAGAAGATGTGTTCTGGTTGAGGGCCCAGCTGTCATGGTGGAATTAGTCCTTTCCCTCAGGCTGATCTGATTAAAAAGGGGCCAAGCTGTGGAAGCATAGGCCCCAGGTTTCAGTAACAGCATTCCTTCTTGATTGGACAGAGTTAGCAACTTAGCTGCTCCCTGAATGTCCTCACTAGGCCGTGATCTCCCTGAATCTGTGAATTTTCTTCGTCTTTGTCTCCAGCATCTAATACTGTGTCTGGCTTACTAAGGTTCAGCTGTGATAGCTGAGGAAGTGAATACTTTCTTGGGCAAAGTGTTTATTGAGTGTAAGGAATAGGGAAAAGATTCTTTCAGTGGGTCTATTTCCCATAGAGCTTACTTTTGAGGGTGGGTAGAAAAACCAGGCACCAGCTAGTTCAGCCAGAAAGAAGCTCCTTGCTCAAGGGAAGCTGCAGATACCCGGAGGATGAAGTCTGTGAGGCTCCTGTCAGCATCAGAAAGCTTGACAAGTGGCTAAGGAGCACTTGGCGGTGTGATTGACTTTACATGTCTTGGCATTTCTGAAAAACAGATCTGCAGGCAACTGTGGGAAGAACACCCAGTCACACAACCCTGAAGTTCAGACACGAGACCATCTGTTCACTTAGGCATTTATGTCTTTGCATTCAACAAACATTTATAGAGAATATACCATGTGCCAGGGACTGAATGAAACCTAGTCCCTGTCTTCAGGATCTCATAGTCCAGTGGGGAAAACAGACATGAATTAAAAAAAAATCTAGACAACCAAAAAGCACTCAACTATGTATATGGTGCTTGGGCTGTGAAAAGAAATGTGTGACCATTTCTGGGAAACCTAAGGCCCATTAAAATAGTAGTATTTGAGTGGGTCTTGAATGGTGAGTGGAAGATGGTTAGGTACAGAAGGAAAAGAGCACTCTAAGCTGAGGGAACTATGGATGTGTGGGCTCAGAAGTGTGACTCCTGTCAAGGTATGATTTCTATACGTACACAGGTGTGTGGGGGGCATGTGAGTGGGCAGTGTTCATGATATTGGAAGGCAAGGGTAGAAAATAAAGTAGGCAAGGGCTAGGCCATGGAGGGTCTTATGGTCCATGCCGGAAGCTGGACTGTATCCAGGAGACACTGCAGAGCTGAGTGACACAGTCAGATTTATGATGTGCTGAGAATAAATCCCAGACTCCTCCCTCCGGTGGGCAAGGCCCTGGGGTCTGGGCTCCTACCCTCTCCAGCTTTTTCTCTCTCAATACTGCCATTACTTCATTATGCCCCCGCCACACTGGTCTTCCTTCCCTGACTCAGAGGTGCCAAGTTCCCCACCTGCTCTGGGCTTCTGCATACACTCCTTCTGCCTGGAGTCCTCTTCCCCCAACACTTTGCAGGGCTAGTTCCATTTATCCATTAGGTCTCAGCTTAAATGCCCTCTCTTTGGAAAGGCTGTCCATGATCAGTATTAAACGGTATTGAAACAGTATTAAAACAGTATTGAAACAGTATTAAACAGTATGGAAAGTCGCTGTCTCCACCACCACCACCAGCATCCTACCATTTTCTTTCACTTTCTTCTTGTATCCCCTGTAACACTAATTAAAATTAATATAGTTTAGTTTACTTGTTTTTTTTCCATGCCTTTTCCCAAACAAACAGTTTTTCTAAAACTCCCTGAAGGGTACATCATCTCATTTTCGTCCCTCTTTCCTTAGTGCTTAGCACAGTGTTTGGCACATAATCAGTACTAAACAAGCTTTTTTTAAGAAACAGTTTATTAGCACTGGATGTTATACGCAAACAATGAATCATGGAACACTACATCAAAAACTAATGATATACTGTGTGGTGACTAACATAACATTAAAAAAAATTAAAAGAAAATAAAAAGTTTATTTATTTTTAGTAATCTCTAACACCCAGTGTGGGGCTCAAATTTACAACTCCAAGGTCAAGAGTCTCATGCTCTTCGATTGAGCCAGCCAGGCACCCCAGGACTCAACAAACTTTTGAGTTAATGAATTAAATGATGAATATGATGAACTAGGGCAGTTGTTGATGACTTGCAGCCCATGGGCCTTCTTGGGCACACCACCTATTTTT
The DNA here is from genome assembly GCF_002201575.2 of Neomonachus schauinslandi. Taxonomy (NCBI): domain Eukaryota; kingdom Metazoa; phylum Chordata; class Mammalia; order Carnivora; family Phocidae; genus Neomonachus; species Neomonachus schauinslandi. The sequence continues at coordinate 39,896,704 of NC_058411.1, read as the reverse complement.
GTATGGTCTATAAAACAAATTAAAAAAAATATTTTGTGACATGAGAAAGTTATATGAAATTCAAATTTCAGGGCGCCTGGGTGGCTCAGTCGTTAGGCATCTGCCTTCTGCTCAGGTCATGATCCTAGGGTTCTGGCGGGGTTCCCTGCTCACCTGGGCGCCTGCTTCTCTCCCACTCCCCCTGCTTGTGTTCCCTCTCTCACTGTCTCTCTCTCTGTCAAATAGATAAATAAAATCTTTTTTTTGTTTGTTTTAAAGATTTTATTTATTTATTTGAAACAGAGAGAATGAGAGAGAACATGAGAGGGAGGAGGGTCAGAGGGAGAAGCAGACTCCCCGCCGAGCAGGGAGCCCGATGCGGGACTCGATCCCGGGACTCCAGGATCATGACCTGAGCCGAAGGCAGTCGCTTAACCAACTGAGCCACCCAGGCGCCCGATAAATAAAATCTTAAAAAAAAAAAAAATTCAAATTTCAGTGTCTACAATAAAGTTTTATTGGCACATAAGCATGCCCATTTTTTAAAGATGCCTGTGGTTGCTTTCATAATAAAATGGCAGGGTTAACTAGTTGTGATAGAGGCTTAAGGGTCCACAAAGCCTAAAATATTTACTATTTGGCCCTTTACAGAAAAGGTTTGTCAACCCCTAGACTGGGGAATCATGGGCCAAGGAGAAGAATTGAAGAACTCTTGTAGTCATTTTGGTGAGAGATAAGGGGAGGCTGAACCAAGGTCATGGCCTGGAGGTTGGAGAGGGTGGGGATTGGATTCCAATTGGATTAAGCATGCAGGTTCCCTGACCTCTGTCAAGCTTCCCTGCCCCATTCCCAACCAGGCTTCTCCAATCAACATCTCCTGATGTTTCCCAGCAAAGCAAGTCTCTAACTTCTCTCTTCCTAACTGCCCCACTCCCTCCCAAGTCCTTCCTTAGGTCCAACATGTGAAATGAGGATGATGGAATGAAGTGATGGGTGTGAATATGCTTGGTAAAATCACATACACACACAGGCAGCTGTTGGGATTACTTTCTCATTTGTGATGTGCTAGAGCAGTTAAGGAGGGTCGGCCAGAAGTGTCTACTGCCACTGAGGGGTCATGGGATGATTATTTTGCTTCCATTTTGGTCTGTATCTGGGAGACTAGGCTCTGATCAGCAGAATTCCAAATAATGTGTATTAAAAATGGCAGCCTGTTGGAAATCTCAACGCTTTGCCATCATCTACAGTTTAAAGATGGGTTTAATGGAGGACCTTGTATTTGGGGTTACACAGAAGAGCCAGCATAAAAACTTGTCCTTCCCACCTTGTGCCTTTGTTTGCACTGTTCCAAAATGCTCTGCTTTCCATAATCTATCAAAGCTCCACTCATCCATCAGATACCATTCCCAGATTCTTCCCAGTGGACTTTATGCTTGATTACATAGCACTGACTGGTATGATGTGCCATATGACCTTTGTTACAACTATTTGGTGCACTACTTTCTCACCGGATTATAAGCTCCTAGTGACCCATTTCACTGATGTATCTTTAGGTGCTTATAGTGCCTGGTATATAATAGGTATTAACACACATTTGCCAAAGGAATCCCAGGTACTGCGTATTGCCTCCTGTAGCCTTGCACAAGTACACTCTAGGCCAGGAGGTGTATGCTTCAATAGATTGGGATATTGGATGTCTCAGCCAAGTCTTTATTCCAGAGCCGGTTGGATCATCACGTAGGGCTACAAGAGGGACACGCTGCTCTTAACATTTCCCTCCCCTTCCCATTCTAATTGCCAGCTTCCTGAGACCACTGTCCCTTAAGTGAGCAGGATCTTGACTCTAGAAGTGTTTGCAAATCCTAGTTATTTATGAGAACTTTTACTGGAGTTTGTATCATTGTATGAGATTGTTTTTAAAAAGCCATATGGCATCATGTTGTACACATCATTCATTCTTTGATTTGCTTTTTTCACTTGACAGTATAACTTGGGAATTTTCCCAAGGGAGTACATATAATTGTAATCTTAAACTATATAATCATTAAAAATCTAATTTTGTGGTAGAAATTCAAATTCAAAAGTGTACAAAATGAAAAGGAATAGTTCTCCAGTCCCCTATTTTTATTTTACAGGCTACTGCTATCTATTATTAGCCCTTTCTTATATATATTCATAAGTACGTATATACATTCTTTAAAACATAATCTTGTAGTATATATATCATACAGCATCTTGAACATGTTTCCATATCTACATGTACAGATACCTTATTTTTAAATGAGTATACAGTGTTCTATTATGTGAATATACTATAACCATGTCCTTATTGGTGAACTCATTTGATCTTTTCTGTTTGAAAATCTCTGATTCAGAATCTAGTTCATGTGAAGTCACTCTTCCTTTGTTATGAATTTAAATTTTTCAACATGATAAACAGTAACTGAGTGCCTCCTTCCTTCCTGGCACTGTGCAGGGCATGAGTGCCAACAATTTGCTTGGGGTACAGTTCCTTCCCTTGACTTGGAGTTAATCATGGTCTAACAGGAACGTACTCTCTTGAGGAACTTAGAATGTGATATGAGCTGGAATGAATAGATATGCCTCAGCATACGTATCATTAATTCTACTTTGGGAAGGTAGAAAAGAAGAAATTGATATCAAACTTTAAAGGGTAAGAGATCCTAGATTCCTAGGGGTGAGGAAGAGCAGGTCATTCTTGCAGGGGAGTTAAAGAACAAGACGGGTTGACATGAAAGAGCATGTGATAGGCAAAGAATGGCCAGTAGCCCAGTGCAATTGGGGGCATATGCTGTGTCATGCAGGGGTAGGGTTGTACTGTTTGCTCAGCAGTTGGTCACAGGAAACATTCAAGAAGTGAATAGAAGGATGTGCTCTTTGCCCAGCTGGACTCCAAATCCACTTGGGGTTGTCCTCTCTGTGCCCTATAGGGCCATATCAACCGTCTCCAGTGAAGAGGTCTCTGCTTGAATTGGACTGACTTAAAAAACAAAACAAACAAAAACAACAAAAAAACTTACCCATTTTTTTCTTCCTTAACCATGTCCTGTCTTCTTTTTTGCAGAGTTTAGTCACTTCAAGAAATAGAACAGAATTCAGCCATGGCCCCAAGGAAGAGAGGTGGACGGGGGATCTCGTTCATCTTCTGCTGTTTCCGAAATAATGATCACCCAGAAATCACCTATCGGCTGCGAAACGATAGCAACTTTGCGCTTCAGACCATGGAGCCAGCATTACCCATGCCCCCTGTGGAGGAGCTGGATGTCATGTTCAGTGAACTTGTGGTGAGTCCCCAACTTCCTTCCTGGCAGTGGTTGAGAGCCAGGAGGGGGGAGAGGATGTGCATGGTTTGGTTTGGTTAGCCATGGGCTTGGCCCTTTTTCAGTGAAATGACCCCTTTATATTGGCACCCCAACTGTGAGCACTGAGCCTCCGGAGGAAGAGAAAGAAGAGGGTAGCATTACCACATTGAAGGGCTTTGCTTTAAGTGGAGGGATTTAGACCCTTAGGTCTTCAAATATGTGGCAGAACTGCATCCTAAGTTGCTCTTTCTATTCTTCCCCATTCCAGTCTGAGTCTATATTGTGTGCATAAATAATTCCCTCATCTGCTTCACACCTTCCACAATTCCCTAATGCTTTCTCCACCCCTACTCTCAATGTATAGTATTAATGTCTTTTTAAAAATTAGTCATACTCCTCCTCCTGTCCTCGATCCTTTGATGAAGGACATTATTACGTAAGTACAGTATAATTATTTATCCTAATGATAGGATTGTAATAATAACTGTTGTGGGAAACTTTTTATAGATCCTATTATATTTTAGAATCCACTATACTGAAGTGAGAGATGTATCTGGTATAGGACCCATTCATCAAAAGATGTAAGTGCTTTCTTTAGCTTAGCTTTTCAGGCACTTCTGAAGTAATGTTTCTTTCCATTCTATGTTTTTGGGGATATTATGGCACAGTTTAAAGGGTAGTGGCATGGAAATTAGGAAGACGTTGGTTCGAATTACTGTTCCGACTTTATTATCTGTGTAAGTATGGAAAAAGCCTATAAGCCTGTTTTCTGGAAAGTGAGAAAAAATAATGCCCAATAAATAAAATCTTAAAAAAAAAAAAAAAAGGGCGCCTGGGTGGCTCAGTTGGTTAAGTGACTGCCTTCGGCTCAGGTCATGATCCCGGAGTCCCGGGATCGAGTCCCGCATCGGGCTCCCTGCTCGGCGGGGAGTCTGCTTCTCCCTCTGACCCTCCTCCCTCTCATGCTCTCTGTATCTCATTCTCTCTGTCTCAAATAAATAAATAAAATCTTTAAAAAAAAAAAGAAAAGAAAAGAAATCTCTCTCCTCTCCCGCCTCTGCATGCAGAGACTCTGTTCTAGGTGTTAATTGGGAGGTTCAAAATGGAAAACTAGAACCTGCTCCTAAACAGCTGATAGTTTCAGTAGCAAAAGGGGACTGATACAGGTATAACACCACTAAAGGAAGAAGCACAACCTACCTCTGCATAGATTGTGTATAGATGTGTTGTGAGGTGTAGGACATAGTGATGAGGAGGGTAGTCACAGAAGACTTTCTGGAGGAGGTGAGCTGTGAGGAGCGATTGAAGGTGAGAAGAGAAGTGGAGGGGGTCTGTGTTAATGGCTGTCTCAGTCATCTTCAGGTAGTTCATCCTGTGATAGCAAAACCTCAGTGGTTACGAATGGCAGTGGCTTAGCACTTGTTAATGCTACATGTCTAGCTGTGATTCTGTTTCTCACCATCTTCCATCCAAGACCCAAGCCTGGTGGAGGAGGAAGGAGAGACATGGTAAAATGCTAGCAGGCTCTAAGCTCATGTTTGGAAATGATACATGTCACTTCTGCCCACATTTCTTTGGCCATTGAAAATCACCTGGCCACTCCTGAGTTCACAGAGTAAGGATGGATCATTCTTCTGTAGAGGTTGGCACTGCAAATTGCATGGACAGTCCTGAGGTCACTGGGGGGTGGGGGGTGGAGGACACATAATCCTTTTCCAGGGAGAGGCAGTGAATCATCTACCATGATGGCTATCAAGAAGGGCAATAATGATGTATTCACGGGCTTGGTTTTATTTCCCACTTAAAAGTATTTTAAAACCAAAAGTCAGCCTAAAGAGATAGATGTCGCTGATAGATGAAGGCCTTCGTGGTGGTAACGGAGCTGGCGGGCAGAGCTAGCACCTCAAAGCACCCACATCCACTGTCTTTTCAATTGTATTCTATCAGACTCAAAATGAGACCTAAGCCAGAGTCCGTGTGGTGGCAGCTCCATGTACATCTTGAAGACAGCTCATTGTTCTGTATTCGTAAGGGAGAAAATTCCACTCTCTGCCTTATTGATGTCTTTATTCTGTGTGAAAATTGCCTACAGCTGTTAGCTGTTAAAAAGCCAATGCCAAACCAGAACTTTAAGCTGAAACCGTTGGAAAACAAATTATGTTGAGGTTTATATCTGTCCTGGTGAGTGACGGATGGATTTCTGTCTACTCCTGACTTTAGGGACTTAGACCACAAATCCATCCAATGGCCAGGGGTGTCCTGGGGCAAGAGAGGTGGGTTCAAAGCCACTGGAAACTTCTGCCCTGGGTTCTCTTGAGTGTTCACAGAAGCACTTCTGCCTCTGCCCATGCACAGAAAAGGGAGGCCACCTGGGGAAGGGGGTACCGCATGGCCTGTGGGGTCGGACCACTCTGCAACCTGTGGTGGCTTCCTTTAAATGGTTTCTGTTGGAATTTAAGTTTATTGCCTTGCCTATAAAATGGGGATAGTACCGTATCTCAGATAGGGTTGGTGTAAAGAAGATAATGTCTTTGAAAAGGCTAGCTTCTATTAGGTGCTTTACACCTCACATCCTAGTGCAGTGAGAGGGATGGAAAGTAATTCAGGTGTTTCCCGGGCACAAAACCCTAAGCAGATATGCCAGGTTTTTCCTTTTCTTGAAGGCTAATCTGCCTGCTGTGAGTGAGCCAATGTGGGTCCTAACTTGCAAGGCATTTGACCTCTGTATCTGTTGGAAAGCATCTCATCACAGCCGGTTGTTGTAAGCTGGTTTCCTTTGCCTCTTCTGATGACGCAGTAATTTAATGTTTTTAAAAGTGGTACTGAATAGGTTGCTTGCAGAATTGCTTACTGCAACCTTATCATCTCATAAATAAAGCAAAGCTGAATGGGAGGTCAGCCATGGGAATCTGTAAAGAAGGTGGGCTGTGAGGAGCACCTGCTACAGGCAGTGGAGGCAGACTCATTCCAATTTCAGGATGTAGTGGTTCCTGGGGGTCCCAGTCCAAAAGCCTGCTTATCTTTTTTTTTTTTAAATAACAGCTTTATTGAGATCTAATTTACAGACTATATAATTCACCTATTTATAGCGTATAACTCAGTGGCTGTTAGTATATTCACGAAGTTGTGCAACAATTACCGCAATAAATTTTAGAACATTTTCATGACATCCAGAAGCAACTCCCTTATCTATTAACTGTCACTTCTCATTTCTCCCCAACTCAACCATCCCCTGGCTACCTCTAATCTACTTCTGTTTCTGTGAATTTGCCTATTCTGGGCATTTCATGAAATGGAATCATATGATATGTGGTCCTTTGTGACTGGCTTCTTTCACTTAGCATAATCTTCAGTTTATCCATATTGTAGTATATATCAGCACTTCTTTTCCTTTTGTGGTTGGATAAGACTCCACTGTATGGACATACCACATTTTGTTTATCCATTCATCATTGATGGACATTTTGGTTGTTGCCAGTCTTTAGCTATTATGAATAATGCTACTGTAAACTTCATTCACATACAAGTTTTTGCATGGAAATGTATTTTCAGTTCTCATGGATATAGACCTAAGAGTGGAATTTCTGGGCCATATGGTAACATAATGCTTAGCTTTTGAGGAACTGGCTACACCATTTTACATTCCCACCTGCAGTGTGTAAGGGTTCCAGTTTGACCCCATCTTTGCCAACACTTGTTATTACTTCCTACAGATTGACCTGCTGTTTTTAAAGCTATTCTATATCTCCTGGAGAACTGAGGACATGTAACTTGGAAATTTTTTTAACTAATTAATTATTTATTTTTGTGAGTTGTCGAATAGAAGTAGTCTCTATGCTAACAATTTTTAACTGAGTGGTATATTTAAAAAATATTCAGTTGAGAGCTTTTGTAATCTCTGCTATGTATTTTATGCCTTTCAGGCATTGATCCTTTTTTTCCCTGTCTTACCTCCCCCACCTTCTCGCCCCACTTTTTCTGCTTTGTCCTTTGCTTCAGCCACAAATTGTGAGCATAACCAACCTAAGACTCAATACGGTTCCCATAAAATAAAATTATCTATGGTCTTTCTACAGGCTTTTAAAGGTCTTAGATTCCCCCCCCCCCAACCTATTTGAAGACTCCTAGGCATTATAACTCTGTAAGTGGTCCTTATTCAAGTAACTTGTTCATCTCAATGTTAGCAAATAGAAGATTTCCTTTAGGATGAACAGAAAAATGTGTCATTAATTGACTGGTCAGTTCTTTTGGGGTGTATGCGCGTGATAAGTGCCTGCTCTATGCCCCAAGGTAACTAGTGAGCAAAGCAGCAATGATTCTTCATGAATTTGTGGGACTGAAGGTCTAGTGTGGGAAACAGGCAACTAAACATGTAATCTTATCCAGAGTGCCCAAGGATTATAAGGGGCTCCTCCCCAGTATATATTGTTGGGGAAGAATGTTCAGTTCCCTTTTTTCATGAGGAGGGAGTCCCACTCACAGGTTCCACATGTATAACCCTAGCTCTCTTATCCAGAAACTCCTAGCTTCTCTTCCAGCTCCTCTTGGGGATATGCATAGTTGGGTCCCTCTCTCTTCCTCAATTTCTCTCTAAATCAACCTCCTTTTAGGAAAACACATTTTGTGGCCCTTGGTGCTATAAATTACCTAGGAGTAAGCCCCTTTGGGGGAGTTCTGCAGTTGTCCAGCTGGCAGTAAGTGTCTAATTCAGCATTGAAATCTCAGCAAGGCCACTTGTCCGCAGGTGCAAGTTGGGTTCTCCAACTCCACTTTAATGTGTAAAAAAGAAGGTATTTGATTTCCATTCTTGCTTGGCTCCTTAACTTAGCTGTTGGTTAATTCCAAACTTTCTATTTGCTCACACCTACCCCCAAACCCCATAGATTCCTAAACTAGTGTGGAAGGGTCTTGGAAGGCTTTGTGGAGGAAGTTTCATTTAATGTAAGACATGAAAATCAAGTAGGAATATCCAGGCAAGGAGAAGAGAGGAATGTTACAGACTGTGAGAACAACATGTGTAGGGGGCTGGGAGGTGAGAGAAAGCACGGAAGGCTCAAGGAACAGAAAGCTCAGTGTAGATGGAACATGAAATAGGAGGCTGGGAGGACTGAGGTTTCTGAGAAGAGGTTCTGGAAAAGGGGATGGGGATGATTGTATTATTGGTTTAGTTATATAAGATTCTTATTTGAATGAGAGGAAGGTATCTCTGCTTTCTTACAGTTTTCTCAGCGAACTAAATATATAAAAGTACAGCAGAGTATTTTGCTGTCTGATTACATATACAAAAATAACCATTGCTCTTTGAAGTCTCTGTAAAGTGTTGATAAGTTTAGCAAAAGGTGTCCTGTCTTGTTGAATAGATTCTGTTTTCATTTGAGTCCAGTTGTTGAGGTGAGATGCTTTCTTGCTGCAATGTATACCTCCTCAGGGTACTTTAATTTTGAAATGAAAAGGAAAGAGAGAATTACGAGGAGCCCCCTTTTGCTCTTCCACCCAATGCATAGACTCCTGTATACACCAGAAATTGGTGGGCTAAGGGTTACCTACAGAATATTCCACAGTCACAGTGATGCTGGAATTTGTGTCTCCTAACGGGTTCCCTCAGCTCTCTTGCCTTGTGAAACTTGCAGATGTTCAACTGCTTTACCTGGCTGAGATTTTAGGTGAGAAACCAAGTTTAAGATAAACCTGGTTATGGTTTTGAAGTGTTTTGCACCAAATCTCCATTCTTCTAGTACACGCATTGTTTTAATGTATTTGGAATCAGTTTCATAGATTTATTAGAGGAAAGCTTTCATTTCTAATACAGTACATCACTATGAATTTATGACTAGTTGGAAATATGCATCATGGACCCGACCTTGCCTAAATCTGAAATGTGACCAATTACATTTTACACTTTTCTGGTTAATCTGTCTTCTTTTGAATTCACTGCTCAGTCTTCATTTATTTGGCCAATGGGTCTAATGTTTTAAGATAATATACTAGAGTACTGTGCCTTCCAAGAAATGTAAACTATTTTAAAGAAACTTACTAAAAACTTCATTATTGATCACAAAACTACCATTTATACTATTGAGGATTGTCAGTGAAAATTAAATCTCAAATGGGGAACGTGGTGATGCTGGATACCATAGGTTGATGGGAAGATTTGTATACTCATAAATATAATTAATCACTAGACATCAGTTTTATTATTAGTTACTGGGGACATTAGTAGCCAGTATAGAATTTGAGAAATGAAGATAGCAGGGATGAGAGAATTTAGTTGACTTATCAGAATCAGATGAATTCACAGTCAAGGTAAACTGTGCCAAGTGAATTCACTTGGGAATCTACATCAGTAAACTTTTCATTTTTCAATATATTCTGAAGTCACTTTGGTATGAAAGGAGCTACAGGAATCCAAATTTGTCTTACAGATTTGCCGGTGCACAAATTTTGTTCTGTTCCTAGCTATGTGAATTTTTACCCATCTTCTCAGTCTGCCAACATAATTTCATTTATTACTAGGACTATCTTAAGCTCTTTTTAATAAAAATTCTTCCATTATCACTAGAAATGATGACAAGTTTCAACACTTTTTATCTCTTTGTTTTTAAACTCGCCTTTCACACTAAGGCCATGACTAAGAATAGAAAGTTTCTCATAGGAGCTATTCAGTTCCCTGTCTCCAAGAAAAGATGCAAAAGTTGGGTAGCAAGAACATTTAATTTTAATCTGATTGAAGGAAAAAAAAAACTGTAAGGAATCTAGTTTTAATCTATTGTTTCTTAGAGTGTAAAGGATTTCTCTCAGTAATTAAGCAGAGAAAATCAGACTATATAAAGACTTCAAAGAAATGTTAGAATAGTCTCAAAGTGTTCAGTTGTCTGGAAGCCAAAAATCAGAATCCAGTGAAAAAATTGATATTAAAATTGTTCTATTTCCATGAGGTTAAAATTCTTTTCGTTTGATAAACCTATAAAGGTCAAAGAGAAATATTCTGTTTAGCTAAAGGACATGATTAGTTGACAATAAAGAAAAAAATATATATATTGAATAGGTCTTCCCCTGAGTCTGTGGCATTTTTGGATACCTCAACTTGATGAGTTTATAGAAAAATGTTTAGAACAGTATGAAAATATGCAATACATCACAGAGGGAAGTGGGAAAGTAGATATGGGCTTAAATGTATTCAGTGCTAAAATTCCTGTGTAGCAGATGTGAACTGCTGCCAATACACGGTCAGTTTACAGGTCACAAAAAAGTGATCCCAAACCCGGAACTTCATAAACAAATTATTTTGGCCCCGAGAACAGCTGATGGTTTGTGATACAGGGTGATTTTACTATAGGTGGTTTTGCTTGCTTTTATCTGCTGTACTTCCGAATAGAACATTGCGTTACTTCTCAGAATCAGAGTAGGGTTGGCAGTAGATCTTCATCCCAAAGGACAGTCTACGTTTCTTTGTACTGGTTGGAGGCCCTGTCTGCTTAAAGACAGTAAGATGGTCAGCATGGCTTCTTAAGCTCCCCTCTTGTCTTCTGATTTACTACTAAACAAATCCAGTAAAGCTTAAGGTGAGACCACAAAACCATTTTATTCCTTCTAGTACTAAATTTATATTTTATCTTGCCAAGATCATTCCAAATGTCCTTTCCTATAGGCTATTAAGTATAGACTTTTTACTGCATGTTAGATACTTAAATCAATACACTTATTTCTGGGTGCTTCGTAATTTAGATTTACAGGGACTGAAATGGGAGGGGGAGTGTGGAAAGATGGAGGAAAGAAACATGAAAACTTTTTCCTTTTAATACAAATAGCTGCAAAACCATCTCTGAACTAATGATGTTAGAAAATGATTATGAGTCCCCTTGGCCTTGATGAATTTCATTACTATGAATTCTAAAGAGACTGAGCAGTATATACCTACTTACCTGATTATTTAACTTAATCCTCAGGCTACCGTGTGCAGATTACGCAAAGTCAACATACTGTATTGACTTGCCAACTCTCTACATGTCCCCATATAAATCAATACAGGTTTTAAAAGACTGGGAAAATAATTTCATCTCCATAAGTCATGTGGTTTAGTAAGCTTTCCAGTATAAATTTGAAAATGTGTTTCAGTAATGGCTAGAACAATCTGGTAGTTTGTATAAATAACTGCACATGAGACTATGTATCGATGCATTGGAATTCGTCTAAACATTTGCTCACATAAAACGTATGTCACATGGCCTGTGGGAGGTAAATGCCCAATATGTGGATAGTGTATTTCAGTTTTAACTGTCCTCAATTTTATCCACTGTACTTGGAATCCTCCCCTCCCCCACCTTCAATTCCCAGATTTACTCAGGAATTTCAGACTGTTTCTTGATGTGTGTTACAGGAGCTCAGTACCAGTTACATCTTTTAGTTATGATTTTTTGGCTTATGGATAAAGAACCATATCTCTGTATATTTTTTGGAAAATAAGATCCTTAAAAATGTAGCAATTTTTTCCCTCTTGTCCAATTTTAAATGAATCCACTGGAAACATCCTACAGCTGCTGTTTATTTCATTACGCAATGGAATATTTAAGAACTAAATTAAACCAAATGACTGAAAGCTTATTTAGAATGTATATACAGGTTGTTTTCAGGAAAGATGGGTATTTCTTGGATGTAGAAGAAAAAGTCAAGTCCTTTACCATCTTTTAAACAATCAGATGGTTTGAGTTTATTCCCATATGGACACTCACTTTGTTAAATCCATCTATGGATAGACACCTTTGCATTTTCAGAGAGCAGAATGACACACAGGCATTGTAATCCGGGTTTTCATCCTGAGGAACCCCAGGGCCCAGAGTAGGGCGTGGCCTAGAGTGGGTGCTCAGTAAATGCTTGTGGCCTGGATGAGTAACTAATTACTAAAGGTTAATACTTGAGATGCTCAGTAACTATTTGAATGCATGCATGCGTGCATCTGTGCATGAATTCATGACTGCTGAATCCTCCAGCGGTTGGGTATATATTCTGAATTATTCTCAAAGTAGAAGTGATGGATTTGGGCTGATCCTTGCACCCTTCCTGTCCCCCATCCACTGTTACCATTCTCTTTAGTCCTGCTCTTCATAGGGGAGCACCAAAATATCTAGCATCAAGGGTAGCAGCTTGAGAGGATAAGGTTGATAAGGTTTAAGAATTATTTTCTGTCCAGTCTCTCTGCTGTAAGTGACATGATAAATAGCTGCAATGTGGGAAGAGACCTATTGTGCTAAATATTTTTTGACCCAAATAAAACTTAAGTGTTGGCTGAGCTGCCAAAAAGTCTCTGAAGAGCTTGCTGAGCAGATGTGGGAAGGGCCTGGGCTGGGGAGAGCACCACAGGTGTCATTCAGGGAAGGGGAACTCGGTTTCACAGTTGCCCCCAGGGCCTTTGGGTGCCTTTCTATGTCTATCACTTTACCCTGGTTCTTTGTCCCAGGAGACAAAGTCCTTCCATTCATTCAGTTAGGGAAACACTGCTTAGAAATTCTCTCAGTTAAGCCTTGTCACCGCCAGAAGTTGTACCAGATTATAGATGTAAAAACTGGATATTAGGTGGCTGGATGGATATTGGGAGATAATTTTAACATATACTTAGAACAGAGTTATTTATTTTAGATTCCTGGAACACTGCTGGTGGTGCGTACTAATTAAAAGTTAAAGTTGCTCTAATGAGTTCTGGTTGAAATAACACAAGCTATATAAGAAGCCTACAGGTTTAGCAGCAGATTTTGTCTAGCAAACTGGTTATAGTTTGCATTGCCTACTATTAAAGGAAGGGAAATAGTATAAAACACTTAACCATTGGTAGTAAGAAACTAAAAATTATTTCCATTAGTCAGCCTTTGCTTGTGGGATCTCACTTCTTATTTTTTTTATTTTTTTTATTTTTTTTAAAGATTTTATTTATTTATTCATGAGAGACAGAGAGAGAGAGAGAGGCAGAGGGAGAAGCAGGCTCCCAAGGAGCAGGGAGCCCGATGCGGGACTCGATCCCAGGACCCTGGGATCATGACCTGAGCCGAAGGCAGACGCTTAACCATCTGAGCCACCCAGGCGCCCTCACTTCTTATTTTTATATATCGAATGGAAAACATGTCTGTCAGACACAGAGAACATGACTGGGTATAGGTGGTGGTGAGTCATACTGTGGTATTTCGTGTAGTGACTAAGAATGTTGGCAGAAATCTTACCGGCTGAAAACCTTCAAGGTTTGCTCTCTTGTGTGTACACATCCATTTTGGGATTTAAAGCACTCTGTTGTTTTCCATTTATGTTTTTCCTGACTGGTTAGGAGCAGGTAATAAGTCACTGAATGTACTTCTATTTAAACTGACAAATATGGAATCTCACTTTCAGATTTCAAACCACTGCTATGAAAGTAAAGGACTGTTTCTCAAGGTCACTGTGGTTAAATTTTAAGAGCTGCATTGGCAGTCCGTGACTTATGGATGTGATGGTCACTTGCTGTGGTAGGGATGGATGTTCATAAATTTGATGAAATGTCTCAGCCTAATAGTACATTTTCTCTCTACGTTTGTAAAACTGTAATTTGGCCTTTTCTCCCACGACATTGTACTTATCACTATGTTATATGACTTAAGGCCTAGTCACTTGTGCCCCCGTGCGTCTGACTTATTTCTGGTAGTGTTGAGTTATGGGATGAAAGGAGAGGGTTAATGACAGGGTTAAATCCAGAAACAGCTAATGTAGGGTGTATGTTAAGTGAACCTGAGGATTGCTGAGGATTTCCTGGGGGGAAATCTTTGGTGGGTGGGGCTAGGGTGGGTGAATTGGGTCTCCATGCTGTGGGCAAATACCTGAAGTATGTAATTGGAAGGAGAAAAGTTAGCTTTGTCTGAGTAATAATAATGGTTAGAAATTCCCTGAGGTCTGTACATTGAGTCAGATGGCTCGTTACCTGGTCAAGACCACTAAAAAGCAAAAACAAAAACACACAAAACAGTAAGTTGGTTGACAGGGTGACCCCTGGGACCTATCTTAGCTTCTTGTCTCATTTTTTTTTAATTCCCCCCCACCGGCATTAATTGCATGTCCTATTACCTCTGCGTGAATCTGTATTAGTATGTATGTAAAGAGTTAGCTTAACTCATTAGAAATAGAAATCCAGAATTCCTTTGTTAAAGATTTCTCTTGTTAATCTGGAAACTTACTTGTTGGCTCACTGAAATCTATTGATTTGGTGGATTTTCAAAGAATAAATGCTTTCAGTACTGTGTTGGAAGTTTTATAAATAACTCCCTATTTCAGTTTAGCTAAATCTCTAAAAAGAGCTCTTTCAACTCATTTAAGACCCTTATTGTATATTTTTTCAAAATTCCTTCCCTTGCTTTATCTAGCAAATCAATCCATTTCCTTAGATTTATTTGTACTGTGCCAATTGTTTTATGATTCATATACATTTCTTTATAGCGCTGCCTGCTTACTGTGCAGTGTAGGACCAGTGAGATTTCTTTGTACAGAACCTTTCAGAAGTGGGTCTTAATAATATGCTTTGTTTGTGATGAAGCCTAGAACTTTAGTTCCCACAGCTGGGCTTCACTCAAAGGTCCTTTTTTCTTCATAGAAAATATATAATTTATACCGTTTTTCAAGATACTGTATCTCAAATATAGATTTTATGAACATATTAAAAGTAATTAATATTTTCTCTAAGAAAAGCCTATATAGGCTTTTGTTTGCTGGTTTTAGTTTTCAAGAAGCTTGAGCTCTGAGGGGAAGAAGAATGATGCTTGGTGCGATTGTTTCTCCTTTTTATCACTGGCTAAATTATTTTCCTTCAATTAACTTAAAACTCTGTCCAACAAAAAAATAATATGAAAGAAAATTCTGTGGCCAGTGAAAGGAGCTGGGCCATCCAAGTCTAGGGTGTAGGAGTAGGAACTAAATTTGTTCTGCTTGTCTTGGCATTAATTGACAATCCCCAAAATAATATCCGACTTAGCATGACTGTAAAATAACAAAACAAAACAAAACAAAAAGTGAGGTGATCTAGAAGCCTCCAGGATGCCTCCTGGGATTGGGCTAATTACATTTGTTAATCTTTGCGGAAAACTTGCTTATTAATTCACAAAGGCACGGAGGAGCCAACAGTTTTCTATAGCGTCCCCAGTAGGAAAAAATGAAAACCAAAACACTGAAAAGGTTTTAATGTATCATTAAATTTAACTTATCACTTTAATATTAAGGGACCTTAGGGGAAATACTATCTCTTGGTCTAAATGGAATGCATATTAATACAGTCTATATAATTTTCAAGGAAAGGATATTTCATATAAGTGATCTTTGGTTGGTTTCAAACAAAAGTTGTGTCGGAAATTGTAACAGTTCCCAGAGCAAACTACTTATCCTAAAGGGGACCACATTTTTCCTTTTCTTTACAATTTTTTTTTTTTTCCCCAGTCAGGCTCTCTTCTAAGCCAACTGCTGGGTTTATCTAATGTTCAATCAGAAATTTCTTTCCTCGTGGATCACCACATCAAAAACCAATGATGTATGGTGACTAACATAACATAGTAAAATTTAAAAAAAAAGGAATTTCTTTCCTTGTGCTTTCCTCAAGGTTGTTTTCTCTACTCTGAATTTTTTCTTTTCCTTGGGGGTCCCACAACCAAGCTTGATTCTTTTTCTTTAGCCGCCTATTGAGATGTAATTTACGTGCTATAGAATCCACCTATGGTAAGTGTACAGTTCAGTGAATTTAGTAAATGTATGCAGCTGTGCAGGATTGCCACAGTCCTGCTCCAGAACATCTCCATCACCCTGCCCATTTGCAGTCAGCCCTGCCTGCCTCTAGCCCCAGACAACCACCAGTCTGCTTTCTGCCCCACAGATGTACTTTTTCTAAAAAACTTCATGTAAAGAGATACTGAGATCTAGTGATCCTGCCTTGTTTTTCATGATTGCCTTTTCCAATATTTGAATTAAGTATCAAAATAAAAAATCTCTGTAATCTGGGGAAAAAAGAGGTGGGGGACAGCATGTGCAAAAGTTTCAGAAGTGGGCAACTTGTGACCAGAAGTGCTAAAGGGTGGCTGGTGGCTAAGCGGTGGTGGCCGTGGCGGTGGTCGCGGCAGAAGAGGAGAAGGGACATGTCAGCATATCGCAAAGGGCCTCCACCTACCTGCTGAGGAATTTTGGACTTTATCCTGAAAAGAAAGGGAACCACTGAAGCTTTCTATCATCTTGTCTTCCTAACTAGATTCTTAAATTCCATGAAATCAAGGTCTGTTATTCATCTTTGTATTCTTTTGTCTGGCCAGGGTCCTGGAATGGGTAGGACAGCGAGTAAGTGTTGATTGATCTCTAAGGCTGTGATAGTCTCTTAAGAGTCTTGCATGCTTGATTCAGCCATATTATTAAAATGGAATGAGTCAGAGCAGAGATACTTTTGGAATGGAGGGGTGGGGGTCTTATTACACTCTGGGCCTTGTGCCCAGGCACTCCCAGCCATTATCTAATTCAATCTATGTCATTCTTCCTCAGAATCTGCCAGTGACCTCTGGTTGCTCTTAAGAGAAAGACCAAAGTTCATAGTATCCTTCAAAGCTACTGTTCACTCACTGCCTGTCGTGCTTTTTACCTATTTAGTTCCTATTCATCTCTCAGCTTTTGCTTTGCTTCCTTGGGGCAGCCTTCATTGCCCTGCCTTTCCCCACAACAGGTGGACTGTCAGAGCTCAGCTTCCTGTGTGATCATATCTTTGTTCATGTGATTGCTGGATTTCCCTTCTTCTCACTCAAGAATATGAGCTCTGTGATACTTTTTTGTCCCTTGCACCTAGCACAATGCCTGGCATTTAATAAATACTCAAAAAAAAAATTGGTTGCGTAAATTCGTGAATCCTCAAGAGATCTCTGTCAGATATATATTATCATTCTCATTTTTCAGGTGAAGAAATTGAAGTCCAGAGGTTAAGTCACTTGCACAAGGTTGCATAACCCATGAGAGCCAGACCTGGAACTCAGGACTGGCTGACAACGGCATCCTCCTCTTTCTGCTAATGGACACTCAGTAGGCTGTGAGTGCAGCAGATGGATACATTTTCATACTTGCATCAGTGCCGTGATTTTACCTACCTGCTGAATGACCAACAGAATGGACAACCTGGTGGTTGAGAACGTGGGCTGTGTAAACAGTCTAGACTCCAGTACCTCCTCCACCATTTACTAGCTTTGTTACCTTGAGCAAGCTACTTAATCTTTCTATGATTCGGTTTCCCGGAGGATGGGGTAACAGTACCCATTTTATAGGATTGTTGTGAAAATAAAGTAATTCATACAAAACAGTACTACTGAGCACAAAGAAAGTACTCAATAGTTGTTAGCTATTACCGTTACCAGTATCCATTATTTCTTCCCCATTTTCTTTTTCTGTAAATTTCTTAAATTTTATTATTTTTAAAAAGATTCATTTATTTGAGGTGGGGGAGAGAGAGAGAGAGAGAGAGAGAAAGCATGCGGGGGTGGGAGGGTTGGAAGGGCAGAGGGAAAGAATCTTAAGCAGGCTCCATCTTCAGTGTGGAGGCCATCATGGGGCTCATTTCACAGCCCTGAGATCATGACCTGAGCCAAAATCAAAAATCCGATGTTTAACAGACTGAGCCACCCAGGTACCCTGCCTCCATTTTCTTAGTGTAATTCAAAATTAGATCCAATCGCTTCTCGGCCTTTTGCCTGAGATCAAGTGCAAAATTAGATCCAAAGACCCTATAGCAATTTTTAATTTTTTTATTTTATGGAAATTCTCTTCTTGCGTAAAACCATCTGCTTCTAAGTCCTAGTTCAACTGTGGAGGCATTATTCTACTTGTAACAGCAAAATATAGTAATATCAATACTTATTAATCCTCTTTGCTGTGAATTTCTAGGTTTTAGGATTCACCTGTTTCTTTATACCTCTGCTCAGATAGCACAAACACAGTGTTGTAGTGTAGTAAAAGATGCAACGTGAGTAGTGCTGTTTTCTCTTACAAATAACAAACCTTTTCCCCAAACTAAGCAGCATATTATCGAGCTGTTTGAATAACTGACCTGACCCCCCCCCCCCCCTCCGCCACCACCACCAAAAAAACCCCCGTAATTGTTGGGAAGTGATTTATGTCACATTACTTTCCTCATTCATCAATAGGTGAGAGCAGGTATGACTTATAGGAAATTAAAAAAGGAAGAAAGTAAGAATAATAATCACTTCACATATTTAATAGTTGCATGCCAAAATCATAACATTTTTAGCATGTTCCCTCATAATGGGATTTTCTGTAAATATCTTTCATTCCTTCCCTGATTGTTCATTGTTAAAATTCTTAACTAGTTTCTCGTGGTTAGGGTGTCATAGTGCGTGGGTGTGTGTTTTAGTGACTTAACTGTTTACTTTGCTCTTAAAAGAAAATAGCACCTGATTTATGTCTAAATGACGAGAGAAATAACAATACTGCAGCCACCCAGCTACCCGCCCTATGCCAAGCATTACCCCATACTTAGTCCATGTTGCTAATCTTCACAATAGCCCTGCAAGCGGAATGATATGCCCATCCTGAAGATGAGGAAGTAGAGGCTTAAGGAGATGAAGAACTTCCCCAGGAAGTTCACACCGTATCAGGCCCTGAGTGGCTGGGCCCTGGAGGTGTAGGTGGTAACAGAATAAGGCAGAAAAGGAATAACTAGAAGCAAGCCTGGCAAAGTCAGTTGGGGTTTTAAATGGAAGACCTCAAAGGCAAGCTGAGGAAGATGTAATTAATTTTGTCGGGGTTTGGAACTAGTGAAGTTTTTTGAACTGGGAGCTCAAAACAGCACAGGAGCTTGATTTTTAAGGCGCTGGTCTTAAAGTGTCCCCGGACCAGCAGCATCAGCAACACTTGGAAACTTTTTAGATACTCAGATTTTCACACTTGCTCCCAGCGGTTCAGTCCTTAAACACTGGGCGATCAATGATTTAAGGAGTCCTCCAGATGATTCCGAGGTTCTCTCAGGTTTAAGTACCGCTGCTTTAATGAATTCTGGGTGTGCCATAGGGAGGGTTGGAAAGGCAAGGAGAAGCAGTGAGGAGGCTATTGCCCAGAGCCAATGGAGTGGATCAAGAGCATAAATTTGGGTGGTTTCATTGGGAATCAAAAAAGGAAAAATCGTGACACCTTTCATGAAAGAAATGACAGGACTTGATGATAAATGGAGGTAGGAGTATGAGGTGTGAAGCCCATGTCTACTAGTGGCAGAATTACAAGTATATACCAAGGGCATTCAGAGGGGGAACGTGTTTATGCTCCTCAGGGATCGAAACCTCATTGTGCCTTAATTTACGGCATCTTTTTATGTGCCTCACACCCACCAGTCTGCACCCTCAACTAGGTAACTTTCCCTCTAGTAATAAAAATGTACTAGACGCTCAATGCCAGTAACACAGACCAGGGATGATTGAGTTATTAAATGCCAAGAGCTTTTCTCCAAACACTTTATATTCATCATCCTATTGTTATTCATTAGTTATGGATGTTTGTAAATTGCCTTCCCTTAGTGTCCAATCTAAGCTGCATTCCACTGTAAAATTAATATTTCCAGACACTGATCTGAGAGGCTGAGTCTGGGTTCTGGAGTTTGACAGCTGCGGGCTGAAAACCAGCCCCGTCATTACTAGGTGTGTGGTCTGGAGCAAGTTACATACCCAATCTTCCACCTAAATTTCCCCTAGCTGTATTACAGTAGGCATTGTTACTACAACGAGGACATAAATAATGAGTGGACTCAGAGTTGTTGTGGGAACTGAGACCATGCCTGCACAACGCTTGGTGCGTAAAGCTCTGAATAAATATTAGTGGGATTTATGGCAATGAAGATGCCATGTGCTTGTTCACAACCTTCATTGGCTCTCCTTGGTCAAGAGAAGAAACTCCTTATTCTGACATTTATGACTTTTCACAACTGGTCACTCCCTACCTCCCAAACCTTTCACATGACGATTCTTTGCATCATTCAGTGCTTCCGCTAAGCTGGTCGCTGTCCCCCAAACACAGCTCATCTGTTCTCACACCCCCACCTTTGGTTCCGTTACTCTCCTCCTCTCATCATGTCCAGGTTCTTCAGGTCCAGCCTGATACCCAGTGTTTGTTGAGCCACCCCCAGTGAACCGCCATCTGTAATACGAGTAATCCTTCCAAACTCCCGGACCTTTGATGGCCTTTAATGCTCACCGGGCCCTCTACAGCAGAGCACACTGGCTCGGGTGTTCTGTCTGTGCCCAGCCCGCTTTCCCACACCCTTCGGGAGGTGTAGGGTGAATCTTGTCGTCCTTGCTGTGCTCGGTACTCAGCCCCATGCCAGAGACATGCTTTCTTAACAGTGGCAACACATACCTTGCCTTCTTGGTCTTTTCCAAGTTCATTGAACTATATGTTGGTGGGGTTTTTTTTTTTCTTTTCCCTAATGATACTGATAACCTCTCCTATAGGAATAACGTTTAATCTATGAAATACTAATTATTATTTTTTTTCCCCTCAGGATGAACTTGACCTGACAGACAAACACAGGGAAGCCATGTTTGCACTTCCAGCTGAGAAAAAATGGCAAATATACTGTAGCAAGAAAAAGGTAAGAGATTCATTGTGTTTATGGTTAACTGGAAAATGATCACTTTTCATGCCCTTTGCTCTCCCTTTTCACCACTGAAATTCAGACAGCTCTTTGTAATGTACAAACCAGATCATGGCCTTGTTGCTACATGCGGCACAGTGCCAACAGCTTGGATATTGTTTTTATGAACACTTCGTTGGACACCTCCCCATATCCCCCACACCTGTAACCATTATTTGTAATCCTGTGTAACTGAGACCCAATCTGATAGTGGTGTACACAAAAATCAGAGTTTTCTACCTGTTCTTTCCATAAAAGTTGGTATCTCAGTAGATTAGGAGTAGTATTCTGGGGTCTCAATCTTCCTTTCCCATCTCCTAGCAACTTTCCATTTCAGTGACTCTAGGGTGTGGCCTTGTCCTCATGGTCCAAGGTATCTCTCTGGCCATTTCATGTTCTAAACAAGGATGGAGGAAGGGGGAAGAAGGCAACACACTTCCCCACCTCCCCTCTTAGGGACATGTCCCGGGAATCATCCACCTGAATTCCCCTCATACCCCACTGTTAGCTACATGGCCCCACCTGCAAGGAAAGCAGTCTTTATTTTTGGTCCTGTTACCTTTGCAGAAGGGAAGAATGGATATCAGCACTCATGGTGTAGGCATCACCCCATGGACTGTATCTCCTGCAATAAAGTTTACTCTGCCATCTTTTAAATCCTGTGGCAAATTTGCAGACTGTGCCCACCCCATTTTTGGAACCAGTCAAGTTCATGGCCATCTTTTTCCACTTTTTCTTCTGTTCCAGTAGGAACTTGAATCAAGATGGGGTAAATAGGAAGGGCAGTTTAGCACCGAAGGGAAATGTTACCTGTCCCCAAGGCAGTGGACACTCTAGTTACTCACTCCTGCCCCAAGGAAATAGGAACAAACTGTAGCAATCTGATTTCCTTTTAAGACACAGTATCAGTCAGAGAACCCTCTTCTTATGCGACTAGTGCATTTGCCCATGTGACTGTCTCTCAGCCCCACTGCCTCTTTGCTGCCTTGTTTGGTTGCCGTGCCAGCCTTCCAGGAACATCTCTGCCGTATCAAGCCTGTATGTACCCCTTTGCAGCCAGACTTGTGCCTCTCTGGGCGAGCCACCATGGCTTAACTCCTCTTTGTAACTCCAGCATCAGATACATTGAAATAAGTGTATGATGAGCGAACCACTAAGTTGTCATTAGTCTTATACTGAACTGTCAAAAAAAAAAAATAAAATTGAAAGCACAATTAGTTTTCCACCTGAGCAGTTGAAATTGATAAAACTACATGTGGGGTTTGGTTCCGGGGGTCTTTGCTGAGAGACATGTCCAGCTGTAACCTCTCCGTATGGTTTCTGAGCTGCTACCAGATCAGACTAAGTTGTAGTCTTAAGGATTCCTAATCTAGTAGTAACCAGGAAAATGTGTTTGTGAATGACTTTGTCCTCTTTTCTCTTTGTACATGGCTCTCTCTTGTTGAACTCATTGTCATGGCTCAGGAAACAGATGTAATACACTGGGAAAGAATTTTAAAAATAAAAAGGGTTCAGTTCTGAAAGTGATGGAATTGTATGGTCTTGGAAAACAAGGGACCATCTTAAAGACCTAGCCCCTGGTACTGAGAAGGAAAAATCTTCAAGTGCCTGTATACACATAGGACATTGTCTATTTTGGCTCATCCAAGTGCAGTTTTTTCTCAAAATTAGGAAACAATATGAAGTGAGGATTGAGAATATACACTGGAGGAAAGGAAAGGGCAGGGAAATGGGAGCAGCTTACTGAAGGGAAAGTTTTCTTCTTTCCAGATTTTATCACACCCTTGACAGCAATTGAAAGTTAATCATGGAAACTACTGCCCCTTAGATTAGAAAAGGCAAACCCTGGAGGATAGTAATGACCTTGGATGTGCAGCTGCTGCTCATTTTTCAATTTCCAGGCCTATCAAATCCCCTTGCAAACCCTGTCTCATGTGCACATGGTGAAGTTGCCATTTTGTCGGAGGATAGATATGGATGTGGCCACTGGCCTCAGAATCCCGTTCCTTGACGGATAGGCCCTTCCTCCTACTACCTGGCCAGACTGCACAGATCCTTGGAAGTGCAGTTCTCCTGCTCGCTTCACTCCTGCAGCCTGGATTCCTTACGTGACCGCCAAGGCATGGCTGAGTGGGAAAGCCATTTTAACTCTTTAGGGATTCCCATGGGGTTATACATCTGCCTCACTTTAAAATGGATGCTAGTTGTTGCTAAATTAAGGATTTTCTTGATTAGAGCTTCTCAAAATGTTAAAACTCTGCTCTGTGTTTGGTCTGAAACTGACCTTTTGGGGCGCTGTAATAAACAGGGAAATAATACAGTGAATACGAGAACAAAAACCTAAGTGTGAAAAGGGCATGATGTTTACCTGTCTTCATATAATGTGATTTCGTAAGGAACAGGTTGCCCGTTCTCAAAATGGAGCCCACGGTGGCCATCTTTATTACGAAGAACAGACTGTTTTCCTTGGACCATATCTTAGGTAGCCTTTTCAAATCAGGCTTGTCACCAGCAAGCCAAGCCATATCCATTTCTCAGGCCAAGGGAAAGCGACAGACTCATGGCTTCTTAGATTTTTCCATCTTTCAAGATTAGAACCCAGGGCATTACAGACATTCTCACACATAGTGAAGCCATAGAGTAAGGGCCCATGAAGGCCAACAGAAACAGACCCATGAGTTGGTGAAAAGCAGGCTTTCTGTGTAAAAGTGCACCGCAGTTGTGGAGGCAAGCGAGACTGGGAACCGAGGATGGGGCCAGGCCTTCCTCAGCCAAGTGGCTCTTTTCCACCCAATGGTGACTTGAGTCCCAGCAGCGGCTGTCTGCTTATCAAGCTCTGTGCTCGTTTCTCACACTTGCCTCTATCTACATCTCTAGTTGAAAACCCATTTCCAGAGCCAAAATGAAAGCAGCGAAAGTATTTCTGGGGCTAAAAGAATTGGAAAGAAATTAATTGGAGGCTTGCCTAATTGAGTAATCCGGGGGAGAGTAAGAGATGGATGTTGTGGCCTTGCTGAAAGTCCAAACAAATCTGTAAAAACGACTGGACTGGTTGGTCAGCCATGGTTTGTCCTATGCCGCAGTCCACTGTCAAATGTTTTTTAACTTTCATGAAAGGACCACAAAAAGGTCCTGTTGGTGGGGCTGGAGGTATTTTCAAATAGGAAATGTTTGTGGTTCTTATCTTTAAAGGTAATTCCCTTTTTAGTTCCAATCACAACATACTCTTTTGTTTAAGTGAGGTTTTTCCCAGTCCCTAGCCAGAAACTGCATCTGTTAACAATCTTTTGGATTTTAAACTGAAACTTTTTAAACAATGAACCATCTGACCACGAAAGGCATCTGGCCATGCTTTGTTTGCGTATTGTTAACATGATTTTTAAACCCTGGGAAAAGTAAGGAGAGGGCTTCAGGGAGAGAGAGAAGAAACTGCTTTGTACACTGTGTCACGGCGACAACGATCCTATCGGCACTGGCAGAAACCTTTAATTGCGGCTCTTCGCAGGGGCGATTCGCTCTAGTTGTGTCACTTACCCGGTCCTTATAGGCATCCAGGAAATACTTGCTCCCCCTCCTTGAGCTTCCGAGCTTACAGAGTAGGTGAATGGTGCTCCCTGTTAGCTGTAGCGTCATCGGGAATTTGAGGAGTGCACCAATTGCCCTCCTTTTGTTTCCAATCTCTAAAGCCAAGGTTTGAGTAAATGGCTTTGGATTCTCCATATTGCATTTCTGTATCTTTTCAGTTCTTCTGCAGAGAAGGTGAATTTTTACTCTGCCACCGAGGGTGTGTTTGACTGTTAGGAGATCTGTAAAGAGGCTTAAACTTTTGAAAAAAGAATTCAATCCTTTAAGAATCTTGTCTAACCTGGCTGCGGTGGAGTTGTTGAGATGTGTGCAAAGTACCAGTCTGGTGCTAGGTACATTTTGAAGACATCTAGGAGAAGGGGCTGAAAATTCAGCTGGTACTTTTTCATTCACTCCCTTCATTTGGTTTGCATATCCTATTGGATCACTTCCCCACAAAAAGCAATTCTCCTTTCACCACACACACAAAAAGATTAAAATTGTATTGTGTACGGTTGTCAGGATGCAGCTCTTTCAGTTCCTTGAGAGTTGAGGTCCTTGTGCCTTTAAAGGAACATATGCTAAAGTGGTGGAATTAAGAGGGACCATAGGTTTTCTGCACAACTGTCAGACAAACCAGCTGTAAAATGAGGAGGCAAGATGATACGTTCATCCTCTAGTTGTTTCCAGTATCTTAATGAGAAGCTGCTGTGGATAGGCTGGGACGAGAAGCAGCGGTTCGGTATTGGACCTGGAAGACCTGAGAAGGAAGAGAAGCTAGGTATCCTTTCTTTACTATAATTGTTTAAACATACAGTAGAGTGAGCTTGGATTTTCAAGTGTTCACCTTATTAGCTCTCAAGATTTGGGAGACGGAATCGGTCGAAAGGCAAAAACTACTTTTCAGTAATTGTAGTTCTAGAGTTCTTAACAAGTACTCGGGTTGGTTTCCTGCCAATGAGTTTTCACCTGAGAATGGATTTCAGTTGGCATTTGTACACTCAAGTGCTAAGGGGTTGAAGAAAGTGGCAGAAGTAGAAGTGATCAGAAATAAGACTGGGCTGTCTTTTGCCCTCTACTTCTCTAAAAGAACAAATGAGGGGAGCACAGAAGCTGGAGGACAGTGGGCATCTCCAGGCTCTGCAGGCTCTGAAACTCTCTGCCTTACCTACATATTCCCTGACTCTGACAGATGAGGGTTTGTATATAACTCCATACTGAACCACTAAGAAACAGCTAGCTTGGAACATCTGGGGCCCCACTCCATGAAGCCATGCAATTGGTGAAGGACAAGGTGGTTTGTGATTCACCTAAGGTGTATTGAGTACTTCTCTAGGGCAGACTCTTGGCTAAATTCTGGGGATGACTAAACAAATAAATCAGATTTCCTGGAGTGGATGATCCTGGTAGGAGAAGCAGATAAGATCAAATAATTGCCAAGGCTTGTCATAAGCTCCATAATAGGGTAAGCAAACAGGCTCTGGGGCACAAAGGAAGGAGCCACCAATCTTTGGGGGTAGATGTGTGTGACTCAGACAACAGTTCCTTCACCACTTTGTCCTGTCTAGCAGTTACACCAGTGAGAGAGCTGATATTGTCATGCTTTTATCCCATCATCTAGATGCTGGCTCCTTTGTCAACAGTTGAGCTATGTTCACATGCACTGTATACTTTCCCTCTTGGTTTGTACTTTGTTCTTTGTCCCTTTTCCAATACTGAAAAGGTCAACATTAGACTGTTGGCCTAATCTGATCTTCACTAAACACAATTTGTAGGGCTTGTTAGGAGATCTGTAAAGAGGCTTAAACTTTTGAAAAAAGAAGACATGGTGGAGGAAGACTGAAATAACTGAGGTTTGTTCAGCCTAGAGAAGAGAAGGTCAGGTAGAAACTCCAACATAGTTTAAAAAAAGAAAGAAAGAGAGAGAGAGAGAAAAGAAAAGAAAAGAAACTCCAACATAGGCTGATGTTCACTAAGCATACCCCAGTGAAACTATGGTAACTGTCAAAATATTGCCAACTTCCTTGGTAAAGGGCAGCTGCCTCAAACCCTCCTGATAAAAATCTCCGTGACAGTCTGATCCTTCCCCCAAGGGTCCACCAGTTTTCCCCCACGATTCAAGCGTTAACTCCTGGCATGGCACCAAGGGACTCTAAGACCCTGTTCCCACATTAAATCGTTGATTCCGATTCATTGATGCCCATGCTATGCTGGTTGATAAGTATTTTGAACATTGGCCTACGTATGAGATGCTGATTGACCTGAAGATAGTGATCAAAACCATTTGATAATATGTATTCAGAGCCTGAAACATTCTCCCACGGAAGTGATGAGAAATATTGCAAAGAACCAGGGTGAGGCAGTTCTTTGTAATGTTGCTCCTGAAAGCCCATGATTGTAACCAACTTAAAAGAGGATGGTTATATTGTAATACACAACTCTAACAGAGTATTTTGTAGCCATTGAAAAGTCATGTTTTCAAAAGAAATTTTAATGACATGGGAAACTGCTCAGCCTGTAATGATAAGGTTTTTTTTTTTTTTAGAAGGCATAAAACCATAATCAGTACGATCAAAGTTTGCAAAGGAGTATAGATAGAGGTAGGCAGACAGAAACAGTTGCTTGGTGGGATTGTGGGTGATTTACTTTAATTTTTTTCTTTGTATAGATATTTCCCAAATTTTCTACAGTACCTTCTCCCCCTTACTTTGGGGTATTTTTTCCCCAGTTGTAAAAATAAAATTGCTCTTTTTAAAACGTACAAACAATGTATTTGTATCAGTCAGGTTTCAGAGAAGCAGGACTACTGGCAGAGACCCACAGAGCAAAGAGATTCACCCTGACATAATCATGAAGCTGACTGAGCACTCTCCATAAGGCTGTTGCCTTTGTTTCTGTTGCTGGAGCTCCATGTCCTTGGAGCTCCATGTCCTTGGAGCTCCATGTCCTTGGAACAGGCAATTGGGAAGGAAGGTGGATATAAACTAGGAGAGAGCAAGGATAGGCTGGAGTCCACAGGACAGACTGAAGCCCAAGTCAGTTCCCTTGGCCTCTGACTCTGGTGTGGGTGTCGTGCAGAAGCCTGAGCCATTCATCCTGGAGCTCAGCACACACACACCTGGCCTAGGAGAAGCTGAAGGAGGAGCCAGGGGAAGGTGGAGCAGTTGCAGACCCGCCTGCTATTCCACACCAACAAGGTGAGCCTGCAGATAAAGGACAACCTGTATGAAGTACAAAATGGCAGCTGCTTCCCTTCCCCATCTCCTGTGAGAATCTCTCTAGTGGCTCACTGTATCCGGCAACCTACCAGAAGGGATATTGTTCAGCCTAGCCAACTCGAACATTACAAAGCCACCACATACTTCTACGGAAATTAGGAGGAAAAATAAATATTATTTTTAAAATGCAACCAGTGCTTGTGTTGTTGAGGCAACTCTCCCCCCGCTCCCCGCCCCCCTTTGTCTAGCTCAGGGACCTGTTTTTTCCCCTCTATCTCCTCTCTTTTTTCCCTCTTCCCTGGTGACATTAAAAGAAAGGTGAATCTGTAACCCACCCAAAGTTTTTCAGTACCATGTATCTATTTAGGCAATAACTGAAATCATAAGGATCTTGGCCCTGGTGAGATTTCCTGAGTTTTCTGCCCAGAAACCCACTGAAGCCATGTTTCTCATTCCCCTTTACCCCCTAAGTAGTGCAGTCTCAAAGCTAGTGACCCATTTCCTTTCTTTATTTTCTTTTTATTGAAAAAGCCAGTGCTATCAAAATGAACACCCAATTTTAGATTTGGAGTCGAAAATTCAAGGATCCTCTGCTTCTGGCAGCCCTTAAACCAATGCTGTATTTCAAAAAATGGTGATTGGTTCATGAGTATTTATGTGCCTCCTATTCCTGCAATCCCTTTGTTTATTAACATCAATTTGGGGCATTTTTTTTCCTTCCCAGGGTTAACCAGTTCTGTCATTCCAGCTGTGCCTGCTACGACCCGTCTTGAAGCATGCGGAAGGGTCCTAAGCTAGGAGTTTTGTATTGATACCCAGTAGGCACCCAGCTCCATTAATGAAGAAGCAGTAAGCAAACTTGCCTGTAGAATGAACCAGAACATATCTCTCTTTCTTGGTGCTCGGAGAAGTGAGCAAATCTAAAATATTGTGGGCAATTTCTGTAGTCTTCCGTTCGGGTTTTATGTTCTGGTTCTGTACAGGTCTCTGTTTTTCAGCCTTGAGATGTTGCCAGTCTTGGGGCGGATTATCTCCAAAGGCCTTTTCAGGCAAGGGATCTGCCCGCAAGCTTCCTAAATTATGTTTACCCCTCATAGTTATTCTAAACTGTATTGTAATGTGTGTGCAACACTATTTTTTCTAAGATAAACAGAAGGCAAATAATAGCTATGAGAAAATACTTTGCATAAAGGCCATTTGAAGGGTGACCGGGAGAGGGAGGGTGCCATTTACTAGGGCATATTTCCGAACCCCTCTGATTTCTCTCTCCTTCTCTGTAAAATGAGACCAACGTCACAGAGTGGTTGTGGAAAGGGAGATAATACAATTTCAGAGTTACCAGAGAGCTTGGGGCATGGTCACGACAGTTGTTGCCACTGTCAACTTCAGTGATGGTGACTAGGATCAAAATAGTAGTGTGGACTCACTTTCGGCTTGTTTCCGCTCATGCTAGTCTGGGATTCATCTTCATATTCTCAAATCATAATACTTGGTTTTCTTAGGACAGTAGTGAAGATTTCAAAAGCCCCTGCCTTAGTTGAACCTCAGAACCTTTTGGCGGCAGAAATAGTAAGTTAGGAGGATACAGTGTAGATAAGGAAAGAAACCAAGCAAATCTTTGCTGTTACCACCAGAAATTGGTAAAAGGAGGTCCCCTTTATGTCAGAAATTCTAGGGCAGTGTGATTAACATGTAGTCCCTAAGCTCCTGGGGAGCCCTGAATCTGGTATCAGGAGCACCCTTAATTTATGTTTGGGAAGACTGAGACCCTGAGAAAGTCAGTCTCTACTCCACTTCTTTCTTCTCATTCCCGTGCCCACTGCAGTGCTTCTGTCCCTGCTGACCCCGTGTAGTCCCTGGGAATGCTCCCATCATCAGGCTTGCCTGGCAAAGCAGTTGTGAATACCAGCTGAATTCTGGGAAATGGGTATGTGTGTGGGTTGAGCCAGTTTTTCAATAAAATTAAAATTCCTCCTTTGCTGCCTAGAAAAGGCAAGTGGTTGAAAAATACCTTCAGTTTCTGAAATAAGAGTTTTTAGATGAAAACATTGCTCTTGCTGTTTTTTTTGCAGTGGGGAAAAATCCCATCACAGTAGGACACAACACCAAGAGGTTCTACTAAATGAGTCAACTTTACAAATAAGTAATTTATTAGGTTGAAGTAAGCTGGGATTACAAGTGCCCTGTTCAGCAGCAACATTTGTCCAGAATTGCAGCATTATAACTCAGTAGTGCATTCTAGCTGTGTGATTTCCAAAAATAAGCTAAGGAAACAAAACTTCAATGTTGAGGAGATAATGAAACAATGTTTTAGCACAGATACCACTATTGTTAGAAATCTTAAACCTAATTACCAGAGCAGACATTCTGGGTTCTGAGAAATTGGCATTCTCGAAAATTTCTAGAAAAGAAAACTAACAAATTTCTGATAACTTTCCCTTCCACTCGTGGGATAAAGTGTTATAAATTTTTGTTGTGAATTTTAAATATACAAAAAAAGTACAAAATATAATAAACACCCATGTTGAACAGATGCTAACATTTTATCATAATCACTATGGGTTTTTTAAAAAAATAAAGCATTATAAATATAGTAGTGGAAGCCCAAAGGTGACCTATTCTGGAGGTTTTATGTGTTTTCTTTTCCTTGCCCATGTATTTATAACCTTACTCTGCATGTATATATTCATAAACAGTATATGGTATTTCTTCATTTTAACTGCAATCTAATGTTCCATTATATGAACACGCCACAGTTTAATTATTTTATACCCCTTTGGATAATGCTTATTTGCAATTTTTTCATTATTTTAAAAAAATATGGCAATGAACAACCTTGTGCATGTGTTTGAGAATTTTTCTGGCATAAACACCAAGACATGTAATTACTGGGTTGTTTGCTAAGAACATGTTCACCTTTAATTACTCTCCAAAGTTGTTGTAACAATTTATACCTGCAGCAGATTAGTTGCCAACCTCTGAGGGGAGGGAACTGGTATTTTGTTGCCCTGGTCAATCACTTTACTGAAGTTTGAATGTTTCAGATACAAGAAGCTGTCGTTCAGGCTCTTCCATTTTTCTCCAATATATCTTAGCAAATCAAACTGAAGTAAAAATTACTGGAATAGAAAGTGCTCATTTAAAGAAGAAAAACCCAAAGTTTGGAAAATGAAAAGCATTCCATTCAAATACCCATAAAAAGCCATACAAAAGTACAAAACACTGGAAGTGTATAAAAATGGACAGTTCACTCAGCATTATGTTTGTTTGATTTGACTACAAAGGAAACTGCTCTCTGTGTGGTTCACTCTTCCTCTCCTCCAGACCTCTTTGCACCCTCAGTCCCACACCCAGGCAAATTGTGTTTGCATCTTTAGCAAGCTCTTGGCTGATGTCTGCCGTCACCCAACACAGGAAGTCCCTCTGAGGCACTAGCCACTTCCCTGATGGGCAAGTGAAGTAGAGGTGCAGAGCCAGCGCATCTGCACAGGGGAGCCGACCGGCCGTGGCTGGAAATGCCACAGTGGTTTGCATCTTCCTCTAACCAGAGTACCTTCGTCTCAAGCATCTGTAAAAATCGTGAAAGCCTTCTCCTTTCTCATACTCCTCGATTCCTTTGGATGTTAAGAAATTAAGATGTGTAATTGCTGTGTGTCTGTCCCCCATGCCTGAATTCTGAACTAGTTTCTGCATACAAGTCATTTCCTGGATTTGGGGATTGTTGATTCTTCAGTCTATAAATACTCTAGTTCTTGATAGCATTGTAAAAACGGCGAGTATGTATCTGCTTTGTGGATACCGTCTCTCTTTCGTGCTTCCTCATACTTGCGTTTCTGCAGTGAGTAACACCCCTTTATCGAAGGCCTTGCTTTCCCTGTAAATAGGGAACACCAAGCTGGAAGGTGGGGGCGGGCAGGGGGAGAGAATGACCCTGTATTTGTGTTCACTTAGAATCATTCAAACAACAATGAAAACAAGTAAGTGATACAGAGCTAGAAAAAGTAGGCTATCTTGGTTTGACAAATCCATGAATGTGGAGTCATGGGGAGAGAGGGTGTTGTGTGTCCTGTGGAGATCTATTTTTCCCCCTGGAATGGGGGCTAGAGAAGCAACTCCCCCAGCTTTCACTCTGTGCTTGTCATTCATGCCTACTTTGGTGCTGCCCTGTGGGGAGGACACTCCTACTTGAGCTGCAGTCACTGGAAAAGATTCGTAGTTTTGGGGTTTGAATGGAATCCCTGGGAGGGCAGTGGTTCTCAGCTGCTGCCATAGAACAGCTATCTTTGACTTCCAAATCTTAATTCTTAAGCAGATTCCTTTTGACAGCTCTGGTACAGAACAGATTCCATCATGTGTTAATTGCAGAGTTAGGAGTACAGGACTATCTTGGAGCTCTCAGTCTTTGCCATAGGGTACTTGTTAACAGTGCTGCTCTGGAACCAAGCCTCTAAATGCAGCTCTGTGAGGCCCTTTGAGCCCCTTGCCTGTGTGTGTGTTGAAGCACGTAGGCACAACTCTTACTTCACTTCCAAAACTCTGCAATCTGTAGGTGTAGAAATACACATTGAGTTTCTCAGTGATAGTTGTATCTCTGATGGAAAGGGATATTACTGTATCTCACATCTGAGAATCCAGAACTAGCTGCCTATTCTGATTATCACCAGCTCAGTGGGTCCCTGAGGGCCACAAAGCACAGGAGACCCTCCAGATCGTGCACATCCTTGGTTTCAGTATTCCTTCAGTATTCCTTAGAACTTCCTTCCCTGGTTGATTGTCTGCACTGTGAATAACCTCAAGCAGAGTTGGCAGAAAGGTTTATCTTTAGATTACCAACTCTGAACACTTGGGGGTTGAAGCCTGGAACACTTTGAGAAACATTCAGAGGTTACGAATGGAGTCAGTGAGACTAGCGTGATAATTAATTACCAATATCTGCCATGACACATGATGGGAGAATGAGGCATATGTAGCAAATTTTGCCATCCTTGTCCTGGAGGGCTCCTCTTGCTCTTAGATTGTAGTTGGACATAAGTATCATATTGCGTGCTCTTTCCCCCCCCCCCCCCGGGTGTCTTCCCTGGTCTTCTGCAGACTCTCTAAGTGCTAAGGCACCTAGTTTCATAGAACGGATACCCCAAGCCTGCCTGATTTCACCGTCTCCTAGAGATAGGTCTATGAGGGACATCAGTGGAAGGAAGTATCCACTTTAGGAGAGGTATCAAAGAAGAAAAAAAGCCTCTTTTCCTGAGTTTTTCCTATATACGTATTTATTTTATTCTTTTCACTGATAGCGCTAGCACACCTAATACTTTGGAATCCATATTCTGCTGAGTGCATTTCAGAGCTTCACCCCCTCGTGAAGTGGAAAGAAACTGAGCTTCCAGTATAACTTAGAATATGCTGCTAATACTTCTAATTTGGGGTTCTCCGAATTCCTTATACTCCAGAAACCTAGTAATTTGTGGAGCTGGAAATGGGTTACAGTAGAAAGTCTACGAAAGAATACCAACTTTAAATTACAGTGCCTTAAATTCTCTTGTTCTTCTTCAATGCAGTATGGGAACAACATTTGCCTTAAGCAGTCTTAAGATCGTCTCCTTTTATCTGTCCTCCTATGTAAGGAAAGGCTCGCTGTTTCCTCAGTCTCTAAGATGTACTTCCCCACGTCCTCACATGTAGGCGTTTCTTAGATGGTGACATCTTCCAACTGATGCTTTTCTTTTTTATTTCTTCTGCCGACAGTGCCAACAGTGCTGCCGCTAATTCAGTAGTAGGCCATAGAGTAAATGATAACTTAAAATCAGAAATGTAGTGATGACTGCCCTTCTTGGGGACAATTAATCCCGTCCTAGCATTTTTCACAGTCCTCCTGAGAATGGCTCTCTGAATGGAATATGCCTTTATGGACTCACTGTTTCCCCTGATTCTCTGCTTAGCTTAATTACTGTGTTCCAAAGCCCTCTCTTTATAGCCTTGTATTAAGCATTATATTGCAAATCATAAACACACTTTGATTGTTTTCCCAAGAGCAGGTTACAGAACATCAAAACCTGCTTTACGACATTCTGAAAGGCTGGTCTGGTAGCAGCAAATCTGGTAGCAAGATGTGAAGCAACAGAGGCATTGACACCACTGATTGGATTTCCACACTGCATACGGGTTTAGCCATGTGTCCAAACATGTTAATTTACCAACCAGCTGGACTGAATTGTACCTGGGCCCGTAGCACTCCATGGTGGCATGTGGGTCAAAGGCTTGACTCTCACCAAGCTACACAGAAGTAATTTGTTTTATGCCATTGTATACCTTTGTGTCATAGGCAACAGGGGAATGTGGGCTTGTATCATTTCTGAAAATAATAATTGGAGAATGTTTCTTTTTCTTTGCCATGAAAGTGAGGGGGAATTGTCATCTAAAATTGGCTTCAGATGTTGAAGTTACACTGATTGAGATTTTTAGGCTCCAGTCATATTCCATGCTGTGAAGTGCTTTGCCAAAGAAATGACTTGTTAAAATAAATAAAATAAATGCCTCGTAGTTTAGGAAGTGGACTGTGAAGTCTCTGCTTTTAGTTCTAAGTAAAGATTGTGGCTCTTTTCTTAGATATATCAGCACATGAAATGCATTTTCCCCCAGGATCCTGTAGCATATGACTTTTAAGATTTTGGTTCTGGAAAGTCAGCCAAGGCTTTTTCAGGAAAGAACAGGGTGTTGGAACAGACTGAGCCCCTGAGCTGTTTCAGAAATGCCATTGGTCTCTTTACTCTTGAAGTCATATTATTACTGTTCTCTGTGTTCCATTGCTGCCATCCTCATAGGAAGACTAGATCTCTTTCAAGTGGCACTCTTTTTCTGGGGTTTGCGATTTGGGGGAGAACAAAAATGATAGATGGCTGAGAAGTAGCACAAGCCTTATTTTTAATGTGCAGTGTTTCATTTCAGCTCACTCAGAAATATTTGATCATTTTTACTAGCGTAAATAAAGCTTGTGACAGATAAAAAATACTAATGGAACATTTTGTGCTATCAACAGATAGATGTCTCAAAGCATTTTTCCCAGTTGAGCTTAGGAATGCTTACATTTGATTTTTATTTTGAAGTTAGAAGATACATTGATAAAGACTGGAGATCAGTAAAAATGCAGGAGAGTTAATAATACTTGGCTGTTTCTTTTTATCATGATGAAAAAAGGGAGTAAAGTCTACAAGTAGGCACAATTCTTTGTAACTGTACTTGTAATAACTGAGAACCTATTGTCAGAAGTTTGTGATATTCTAAGAAACTCTCAGTGCTAACGTTTGAAAGCATATTCTCATCGGTCTCGTATGTCCTGTTTTCATGTCTCACTAACAAGGAAAGCAGAAGCTTTGTTCTTTTATCCATGTGTTCTAACACCTAGTACAGTGCCTAGGCCTTTATAAAACTCAATAAATATTTATTGGATGAGTAAATGAATGAGAAGGAAAGCAAATGACTCTTTAGATTCAGTTCAGCTCTGAATTTTTGGACATGTTGAGCAGAGGGATTCTGCTCCTATTGTGCCCTTGAGAAGTCCTGCATTCAACAGTATAGTGTCCCTACTGCTCCCAGTGTAGGCTATGTGTTACTCTTAAATGGTGTTGGGCTCCAGACCAAACTATTAGGGAACAGTGGTCGGGTATTATAGCTTTTTTTCTGGCTGGGGAATGGGAGGGATTAGGAGCAGGTCTAAACTCACTTGAGCTCACAGCTTTTTGTTTTTCCCCCCTCAAATGAGCTGTACAAGAATTCTTGGAAATACCCCGACTATTCATCCAACAAATTTCTGGGGAGGATAGAGGACCGGGTGTAACAGTGGGTATAAGGGGGACAGAGTAGAGTGGTCTCAGTGGTTTCAAGTCAGAAACTCAGTGATACACAAATAGAAACCATGCCACACAGCCATGGCGAGGCAACGGAAACTGGCAGATTGAGGTGAAGTGGTCAGGAGAGGATAGGTGTTCTTGAGCAAGAGCTTTGGGCAAGCCTGAGCATCTGGGTAATTTAGGTGTGAGGAGCCTAGAGCAGATAGAGTGTTAGTCATACAGCTTGGCTTCCACATCACATTTTTATAGATTGTGTCCTCTTCATCCAGGAAGTACTAGTCATGCATCTGTTATTCTGCTAGAGTGTAGTTATATTGAAATGGGGGGAAAAATGTACCGAAAGTTCTGTCTGTAGCACTCTTCAGAGTGTTCTTCACTTTTTACCATCTTTGAGCTATTTAAGAAATCTGAAAAATGTTTAAAAATAACAAAAAACTAGTAGCAGTACAATTGATTATGTCCTGATGACCATTTTTGCATTTATTTGCACATACATAATTATATACGCCTTTGCCTTTAGATTCTCTTTTGAACCTGTTGTAACATCTTATTAGTTCCCTCATTTATTAATGAGTTCAGCAAAATCTTTGATATCAGTTCATGCCATGATTTTACCTTTTAAAGATTATCCTCTATCAATATAGAATTGTAAACTTCAAGAATTGATAGAGAAGGGGCTAACTTATTTTAAATGATCTGAGATCTTGAATCATATTTTAGACTGGAGTACATGATATGATAGCAGGAGGCTCTCTGGGAAAATGTGCATCATATATGGATTCTAGTGAGCTTTTTTATATCTGGAAAGAGCAGAGCTCGGGGGTCAGAAGAGGTGTTAAACTTCACACTCGTACAAGGAAGAAATTCCTATGATGTTTGAAAGGATGATGTACAGGAGAGAAGCAAGGGCAGGATAAGTGGAATCCAAACACTTGAAAAGCAATGATCCAATAAATGAAGCTTAAACTTCCCAGAAAGTTTCTCAGCATCTAGTGAGCCTACGTCCTATTCACCCTTTTTTAAGTCTGTTAACTTATATTTGTGTTTTAGAGATAAAGCATCCTCAATCTTATTAAGACCTATTTTATTATTGAGTTTATGGCCAGTGTTGTTACAATATATGTACTTAATAAAATAATGAACTACATGTGTTTTACTGTGCTTCATGAGATATGTATCTTTTATTCTAAATCATAAATGTTATTTGTTGTGAACCATCAAGAAAGCAAGAACTTGTGTTTCTTCTTGGGTAGATATTTTGGTCAGAAATCTTCATGTGACCTCTTAGAGACTGTCTAGAGTTACGCATCACTGACACGTGAGCAGATCCCTTTCAGGGGGATTTAAATGTATTTGTTGGAGTTACTTTTGCAAAGAGTAGACATGAGGGTGTGATAAACTTATGGAAAATTTGAGATTTACTTATGAATTGAGGAAGATAAACTTTTGCTATATAGCCAGTGGAGAATTTTTGGCTTGGTAAAGAGAAGACTTTGGGAGGACATAATAGCTTTATTCAAACTGTTTAAATATTTTCAGGGTTATTGTTCATAGGAGAAATTAGACTTATTCCATGCAGTTCCCAAGGGCAAAACTAAGGCCAACAAGTTCTTGAAGTTATAAGGAGACATCTGTCAATTCAGTCTCAGGTGAATTTTCTAACAGGGAGGGTGCTGGTTCCAAACATTTGTGGACTCTTTGAAGCCTTCTCTCAGAGAACATAGGATCGATCACCTGCTGGTGACCTTATATGAGGGACCCCCTGTGAGGGGAAACTTGGACTAGGGTGTCTCTAGGGTCCGAGACCTTGCTATGTAATTATGTGATGGCTTTCCTTAAAAACATGCAGATGTTCAGCAGCACCAGGAAAAATGGGGAAGGAGATTTGCTCCTCTGACATGGTTCTAAATGCTAAATGTGAAAGCCATTGTTACTGCAAGTCAGCCTCCAGTCTTTCCAGAAACTGACTGACATTCTGAGGCTTAGGAGGAGGTGTTGGGTTTCCTGGCAGATGCAGAAGCTGCTGTTCTGTAATCATTCTTTGTGTGGGCCCAGCCAGATTTGGGCAGCAGACCCACTTGATGTGTAATTGTGCCAGTGGCCAAACAGTGTAACCAGATTGGCAGTCCCAGGGACCACATGACTGTCTTGAAATGTGACAACGTAGGAATTAGTCTTTGAAACCAACTGCCTCCCTTCGGCAAGCTTCAAATGTAGGGTATAGTTTTAGCCCACTGTGAGGAGCCCACTGAGCAAGCAACCGTCTCAGGAATCCAGGTCTGTGGACCTGCCGCTGCTTCTCTTCCCAGTGAAAGAACAAGACAAAGATTTGGAGGCAAAGCTCAGACCAAATGATGCTATGCTACTTTAAAGATTTCATTCATTCATGCATGAGAGAGAGAGAGGGAGAAAGGCAGAGGGGGAGGGAGAGAGAGAGAATCCCAAGCAGACTCTCCACTGAGTGCGGAGCCCGAGACGGGGCTCAATCTCATGACCCTGAAATCATGACCTGAGCCAAAACCAAGCGCCTGACGCTTAACGGACTGAGCCACCCAGGTGCCCCTATGCTATTTTTTAAAAAAGTGGGATTAAACTACTTTTCAAGGAGCAGTGAGCTTGGGAAGATGGTGGACTTTTCAGGCATGGTTAAGTCCTGCTGCTTCTCTAGAAAACAATGCATGTTACCAGGCAAATTCCACATTGTGAGCTGATCCTAACTTGGGGCTGGGCTTTACTGGAGATGGAGTGGCTTCCAGGAGAGGAGAAAACCTGGGAAATAATTGATGACCAAGTTGGAACTTGATGCATTCCCGCCTTCTTGAGAACCAAGCTTGTTCTAGCATAGGGCGTGACGGCCTGTGGCCCATGGCCCAAATCCAGCCACTTAAATGTTTTTGGTAAATAAAGTGTTACTGAAACATGGCAGTGCTCCTCCATGTAAGTGTTAGCTGTAGCCGCTTTCACACTGTACCAGGGCAGAGTTGAGTGGTTGCAAAAGACTGTGTGGCCCCTGAAGCCTAAGACACTTACCTGGCGGTTCACAGGAGAAGTTTGCCAACCCCTGGTCTGTCAGGGTAGTCCCTGCTTCACCATGACTGTCTTTTGAGAAGATGCTGATTACAATATTACTGAGCCAGAAGGGAAAGTCAGCAGAAGGTATCAGTAAGGACTTCCGAAAAATATTTTCCATCTTCCATCTTCCCTGCTCTTTCCTGTTCCTTGGACCTGTTCCTCGGCACCTATTTCCTATCATTCACTTGGGTTT
Organism: Neomonachus schauinslandi; assembly: GCF_002201575.2. Lineage (NCBI taxonomy): Eukaryota > Metazoa > Chordata > Mammalia > Carnivora > Phocidae > Neomonachus > Neomonachus schauinslandi. The sequence continues at coordinate 39,857,852 of NC_058411.1, read as the reverse complement.
AGTAGATGACATACCCATCAGGGAGTCATACCTAATAGAATAAAATATTTTGGCCCGTCTGCCCCTTTGTCCTTAGTATTCTGTAAAAATTCTAGGAACAGAGTAAATTTAGTTAACATCTGTTGCGTTCGTTAGTATATGGGGCTGGGTCCACGAAAAACAAAATAGCAATGACAATGGCTCAGGTAGCTATTTTTTTTTTTAAGATTTTATTTATTTATTTGAGAGAGAATGAGAGAGAGAGAGAGCACGAGAGGGGGGAGGACCCGAGGGAGAAGCAGACCCCCCGCTGAGCAGGGAGCCCAATGCGGGACTCGATCCCGGGACTCCAGGATCATGACCTGAGCCGAAGGCAGTCGCTTAACCGACTGAGCCACCCAGGCGCCCCAGGTAGCTATTTTGATCATTAACAAGGATGGGATTTCTTGATCCTACATATGATCAGAGTTAACATGTTTTCTAGTACCATTTTCTTCATAAATGGGACAGCTTTTTATTAGTATTTAGTTGCCTTTGTCCTATAATAAAAATTATCAGAATGAATTTTATTTTGTATTATACTGAAACAGTGCCTTTCCGCTGTTGAAGTTCATTTAGTTTTAATATGTCTCTACTATTTTTGAGTTGGTGGTACTATTATACATCGTTAGAGGATTTTTAGCCAATCTAGACAGTGAAAGGATGTGTCTTTCACAAGTATTATCTAAGAACCTCATAGGTTTGTAACAGTGAACGTGGAGATTTATGACTTTAGTTGACCAAGTATATATTGCTTCAGCCTGTGATTTGTGGTCTAGTGAACAACCACAGAACATGTTCTTTGCAATTAATTGACCTTTGTACAACCTATTTTGGGTCTTACTAACAGCATCTGAAACTGAAGAAAAACTCTACCAGTTCTTACATATTATTACTTGGAAAATGATCCTGTTAAAAATTTGCCCTGTGGTAATTTCAAAAGAAGTTATTCTTAAAGACTTAATTTTTAAACTGTGCTTTGAGTCTCACTGAAAGACTTTAGCTGTTACTAAGAAATTGTTTGCCACACAGATATGTAAGTGTGGAAATGTTGAAAATTTTAGCATCTTTCAGGTACATAAATCTTAGTCCAAATCATAAAATTCCTTTACATGAACATTTGATATTAGGGTTGTAGTGTGTTATAGAAATAGAAAATCTAGTGAGGAGACAATAGGGAAATGTTCTTACATTTTGCTGTGGGGAACAGAGGGGTGCCCCAGGTGTAGAGAACAGAGATATCCCAAATGTTGCAGGATCATGTTAATACAGATCATCTGAAAAAGTAAAGCACTTGTCCTAACAGAATATACAGTGCTTTAGAACTTCTATGAAAATAGTGCATGTTCGTGGCAAAATAAAAGTTTGAATTATACAAAAGTTAGTAAGTAAAAGACCTACCCAGAGGTAGCCATTGTTCAATTTTCTTGTGTTTATTTCCAGAAATGTTTGTAGGTTAAGTGTACATTTTTTTATCCTGCAGATGAGAAATGATATTCGAAGGCATTCCTCCCTGCCCTGCCCCCTCATACTCTATTTGGTCATTTTGAACGTGATTATGTAATTCTACTTCATTCTGTGTTACTGCTACAAAGTAATTTATTCAGCCATCTTCCTTGCCGTATATTTGTTCACTTTGTTACTTGCTGACTCAAACAGCACTGCAGTGAAAAAGGTGTAAATATATAATTGTGGGCTAACTTCCTGAAAGTAGACTTAAAGGAAGGTCACTTCCTTCCTGTGTGTGTGTGTTTTAAATTTGAGCAATTACCGCCAAATGTACCTCCAAATTTTTATAGTCCTAGCATAACAAGGACTTAGAGTGGCCATAGCTGGAGATTCTGGAATAGTATCCTTATCATCCTAGCTAACATTTTTCAAGCATGTTCTGTGTGTATTGTTCTCAGTGCTTTCTTTACTTGTAATAATCTATTAAATCCTCACAACGACCCTATGAAGTAGGCACCCATTTTACAGATAAAGAAACTAAAACTGAGTCACATAATGAGGTTACTTAACTTGCCTGCCTATAAGTAGTGAGTGGCTGAAGATTCAAATATGTGTCTGTTGATGGTGATAGAAAAGGGGAACACAGCCAGCTTGGATTGGTAGAGAGAAATGATCATGACGTGAGAGACAGAAGTCTGGGGCTTAGCTGTGAATGTTTACCTCGGAAAGAGTACAAAGAAATAGTACAGAATTTATTCTTACGGGCAAAGTGATGTTGAGGAAAAAATAAATGCGCTCTTATGCATTTAAAGAGAATCGGAGAGGATCTCTTGGAATTTTTTTCACTAGCCACTGACCAGAGATTTGGAATGAAAAAATGTGCCAGTTGAAAATGAGGCCAAGTCAGAAAAACTATGTATTTCTTTATCTTCTAAATGAGTTGGTTAATTAAAGCCTGATTTAAAGGAAAAAAACTAATGTTCTTTTTTTTTTTTTTTAAGATTTTTATTTACTTATTTGTCAGAGAGAGAGAGCACAAGCAGGGGGAGCAGCAGAGGGAGAGGGAGAAGCAGACTTCTCACTGAGCAAGGAGCCCGATGTTGGACTCGATCCCAGGACCCTGGGATCATGACCTGAGCCGAAGGCAGACGCTTAACAACTGAGCCACCCAGGCATCCCAAAAAGTAAATGTTCTTGAAGGTCCCTTGTGCTATACCAGTTTCCTTTTCTAGCAAAGTGGTTTTTGTTTTGTTTTGTTGTTTCTTCAGAATTTGAGACAATGGGAACAAAGTAGATAACAAGAAAAGAGCTTCAAACTAGTTAGTGCAGGCTGAAAGCAAAGTAAAGTGTCAGAGCCTTCATCCAGCAAGAAGGTTTGTCCACCAATATTCTCTTACACATGACTATCAACCTACCAAGGAAATAGGATGAGTTGGATTAGAGAAATAGTAAAATTAATGTTGGTTTTTTTTTTCCCTGTCCAATTACCCTATAAAAGAAGTAGCTGTTTAAAGTTAAGTATTTTGTAATTGAGTCACTGAAGAAGATAAATTAAAAAAAAAAACAATCATTGGTTTTAGAAATTGGGCCCTCAAACTAAAGACAGTGCACACTGGTTTTCCATGACACCTCACTATTAGAGTTCTGTAGAATCTTAGAGCTTATAGGGATTTTAGAAACAGTCTGGTCTTACCCTCTCAATTTGGTGAGAGAAAAATGAGGCCCAGGGATACTCAAACTTACCAAGAAATGCCGACTGAGTAAACCAAAAAGTAAATTCTGGAATCTCATCTTCAGATGGAAAATCTGGTCATCTTTCCACCATCCCATCGCTCTGAAAATAAGTGATATTTGCAGATATTATCTAAAAACAGTAATCAGAAGATTTAACGAAATAAAATGTTTATATCAGTTCAGTGCTAATTATTTAATAGACCTAAAGATAGGCATATAAACATAAATGTTTGTAGCACTTTTAAAAGGGATCAAAACTAGATTTTAATACAAATTAACCATTCTGTAGGTAGAATGAAAAAGGATTTAATGTGATTGCTAGAATTTGTATTCTCATAGGGCAAAACCTTCTCTAGATGTCATTTAGTGTTATAATCTATTTTAAAAGAAGGAAAAATAGTTTTTTTAAAGAATAGAACGAAGCTAATATCCTTGCTTACTAGAGAAAAGTTCAATAGAATCGGTCAAGGCAGTAGTCAAAAGCAGGGTTAGATGTGTATGGTTTAGGGAGGGATTTGTTTGCAATTCCAGTGTCTGGAACTGCTTAGTGCTGTTAGCTCATCTTTAAGCACTCTTGAGAAATCCCCACGAAGATGGCTATTAGACTAATGTGTAACAGAACAGGAGAACAGGTTAGGGTAAAGCTTCATAAATGCTGTCTGTATGCACATATATATATATAGATAAGGCATTGATAGAGGGGCAGAAGAGGTCCCACAGAAAAAGTCTGGAGAAGAGGGATCAGAGGTCATCCATGTAAGACATCAGACCTTAGAACAATATTCAGAATTAGAATAATATTCAGAAATGTTGAATGTAGCAAAGATAGCAATAAAGGTTTAGGGAAAAGTAAATTCATTTTTGGCCACTAACCATGTTTGAGTTTCTTTCCTTTTTTTTTTTTAAGATTTTATTTATTTATTTGACAGAGACACAGCGAGAGGGAACACAAGCAGGGGGAGTGGGAGAGGGAGAAGCAGGCTTCCTGCCAAGCAGAGAGCCTGATACGGGGCTCCATCCCAGGACCCCGGGATCATGACCTGAGCCGAAGGCAGACGCTTAATGACTGAGCCACCAGGCGCCCCACCATGTTTGAATTGCTCATACAGTAAAGTGGTTAGGAGTTAAAGGCCAACTTTGCACTTACTGTATATTGCTTGTGATTAATCTGAGGTCTAATCTTAGGAAAGAGGTTGCCCTGATTCTTTCCCACTGCCTCTGAATTTCTAGCAGGATGACCTTTGGCAACTCACTGGTCTTCTCTTTGCCTCTGTTTCCTCCTCACTAAAATGAGTGAAATAACAGTGGCTACCTCATCCGGTGGATTACATGAAGAACACAGTGCTTAGAACAATTTTTTTAATGTTTGTTCATAAGCTATGAATGTGTTAGATATTACTGTTGCTTCCATGACAACTAACGCAGTCTATACAATCTTGTTTATTTTTCCACTTGTTTCTTCGTAACAAAGAAAATAGAGGGGAGGCAGATGGCTCAAAGAATAACACATGTTAGAGGCTGGTAACACATAGGACCCAGTTGCTTTCTGGGAATATCAGACACCTAGACTTTCATCAGCAGTTTCTTTCATGGACTTCTTAGGAGAGAGTCTTCTCCTCAGCATGTCTCGGTGTCCAGTGCTTTTGAAGGAACCCCCCCCCCGCCGCAAGAACAATTGCATTCATCTATTTCTGGCCTGTGGCTCTGCGTAACTATAGACTCTAGCAGCCGCACAAAGTAGGAGCAGAGAATTGACGCACAGATGTGTTTCACTTGGCTACTGGAGTGCACATCTGTACAGAAGGACCAGAATTGCACAGAGGAAACTGGAGACACATTGCCAAAATGAAGAACTCTGAGGATCACCCCCAGGAATATAGTGATAACAGTACTTTTACGAGAAGCTTTTACATACATTAGCTCATTTGATATTCTCAGCACTGAAGCATGTGAAATAAAAATGAAGTTTTCTTTCGCCTGTTTTGACTACAGTATCTAGGTCTACTCTTAATATGTTTACATTACTAAAGCATTTCCAAAGTGTAAAGATTTCTCTCTATATACTAATCTTCAGCTTCTAAAATGATCTCCTGTTCTGTTAACCATGACAGTTAAGCTTACAACAGACAGGCTCTCAGGGGACCCCAGACACGGGACAGGATTTTGTTGTAGTTTTGGAAACTTGCCCTAGTTTGAGGGACTAGGAAGATCTGGCACCTTCTATTTGATTTTATAGGTTCAAATACTGTTGGCTGTCGCTGTGGGTTTTGGCTTGCTGAATACATTGGTAACAGCGGGGTTTTGCTAACTTTAATACTCCATTTTAGGAGGAGAGAAGGGTTCAGCATTTACACTGCCATTGTAGCTAGTTTATTAACATGTTATATTTAAGCAATATATTTAACCAAGGACTGTTCTAAAAACTCATCAGATTTCCTCAGCTTTTTAAAACCATGCGAGTGTAATGCAGTCCAACTTCAAAGCTGCTGCTATAGCCATTGTCCCCATCATCTGGCTCGTTCAGTCTCCAGATGAAATTCGTGCAACTGCTCAAGTTCAGGTATCTGTTACTGCCAGCTTTTAAGGCACTGTAAGCACTACTTACTTTGCCTGCTTTTTGTGACTACTTAACGAATAGTTTTGAAATTACGTTTCTTTTATCTCGCCACAGTAGACGCGCCTAGAAAGATTTGCTTAGAAAAAGTGTTTTTGAGGTCAAGTATAGGGCTGAAATTAAAAGCCCCGCCTTGAAACTGCTATCCCAAAGATTGGGATTCTGGCATCAGTAAATCGGTAGTAACTGCTTCATTGTCTCATAGCAGCTACGTGTACCTGGCCCAGCATCTTTTCCAAGGGCACAGGGGATGTCAATTGTACGGAGGTGCTCTCTGAACGTGAAGCTAGAGAATGCTGAAATTTTCCTCTTCGAGTCTAGTTGATCACACAGATGACTTCCAGCCACTTAGGTGTGCAAACATGCCTGGAAAGCTCCAACTACAATGCCGTCTTCAGATGGACTCGGTGTTGGCATGGAGCAGAAGTCACAGCCCCCTGATTTTGGGGGGAAGTGAGGGCTCAGGCTGGGGGCTACTATCCACAGAAGCCCTGAGGGCCCTGGTGCTGGCTTCAGGTCACCCTGTTTTGTAAGACGAAAGACTGGCCAGAGCGGTTCAGGAAGGGTTCCTGAATTCCTGGGTTCCAGTTGCCGTCAGCTCAGATGCATTTCTCAAACTCACAAGCTGTCACAGCATGAGGGCTGGGCCTGTGAGTAATGTATGTTCATTTTACTACTTTCCATCCAGTGTCAGGCTTTATTCTACCTTTTCATCGGAAGCAGTACCTAGTTTTGGTTACATCAAATGAAACCCTTCAAAATTTTTACTTTTTTCTGGAGTCTGAATAAACTAACTAAAATAGTCTTAATTAACAACTGGCCAAATCCTATGGTCATTTTTAAAGACAATTTTCCTTCTTTTGTGGATTTCATCCAGACAAATAGTTGAGCAATGCTGTCCTCAGTGCCTCACAGGACCTAGAGATCCTTTTTCCTCACAACAAACACTGTGCCCTTCCCAATGTTATTGTGCCCCTGAAGGAAAACAATGTCGTATCATAGTGTGGCTAAGTTCCCATTTAAATTCCCCTTTATAGTCAATAATACTGTAAAAACTTTTTTTTTTTTTTTTTTTGAGAGCGAGCGAGTGGGCGGGCAAGCCGGGGGGGGGGTAGAGGGGCAGAAGGAGAGGGAGAAAGAGAATCTTAAGTAGGCTCCATGCCTAGGGCAGAGCCCGACTCAGGGCTTGATCTCACGACCTGAGCTGAAATCGAGAGTTGGACACTTAACCAACTGAGCCACCCAGGTGTTCCTACTGTAGCAACATTTTATGGTGACAGATGGTAACTAGGTTTATTATGGTTGCCATTTTGTATCATATATAAATGTCGCATCACCATGTTGTACCCCTGAAACTAATACAATACTTTATGTCCATTGTTCTTCAATTTTTTAAAAATATAAATTAAAAAAGTGATAAAATAATAAGTTCCCCTTGATCCATGGTTCAGAAAATGTCCCCTTTGTCATACCTAACTCATACCTAACTCTGACTGTAACTCTGTCTTGTCCCTAGGTGAGTGAATAGTCTGATGATCAGAGCCAACATTTGAAGACAAATATCTTCTATCATTGTCTTCTAATGGCTTATATAGGTCATTGTCTAGATGCTCTGAAAGTCAGATGTGCTTATGGCCGTTGTGTGTATATATCTGGTGGTATATTACTTTTTTTTTTTGCTTTCTGTTTAGGATCAGGAAGAAAACAAGGGAGCAACAAGTTGGCCTGAATTCTACATCGATCAGCTCAATTCCATGGCTGCTGTAGGTATACTTTCTGCTCAGTGGCACACAGTTTAAAATGCAAATTTAGCACACAATTGCACAATAAATTGATTTGAGTAAGAACTACCAAATGTCATTATCTTTCCAAACTCCATTCCAAACACTCAGTGTTGGCGGGGAGGGGCAGGGGAAGGAGGGCAGCAGTGGTACTTGGCAAAATGATTTTTTCCAGTATGTTTTACATAAAATCAGCACACACTAAAATATATGTGAGTTTAATGTTAAAAGAGGAAATGTAATCTAAATCTGGCTTATGTTCAACTTTAACTTGCAGTTGCTCTTACCAGTCATTTGGAGCGTTGTTATGGCAGTACTATTCTACAAGTTAATACCATTTTAAAATAATACAATGAAACTATTCCTTCACTGTTCTCCTCCCATTCTCCTCTTCACCTCGGACTTGCTTAGTTACTAGATTCTTGATTTTACAGGGCAGCCAGGTACTCTTTCACTCCTATAAATAACAAAGGGAGTTTATGGAATAAGTGGTGAATAAAAGACATAATAATTATGCTGAGATGTCCTTGGGAAATCTTTGGTTAAGTAATTGCTTAAAATGCATTTTCAGTGCCTAAAATACGCCTTCTGATCACATGGATGTCTGTGTAATGTCAGCATGCTGAGCACCTTAAAGGGCACCTATTGATCCCAGCTAAAATATGCAGCAGAAAACAAGTCATCAACCTTTGAACCTTAGTAAATCAGATCCTATTCATGTCGATAAAAACTGGCGATTGCCCGTGGTGCAACAGTCTTTTCCTCTGTGGGTACACTCATGATTTTAAGATCACTCTGTTAGATTCAACTTTGAGTTTATAATATCCAAGCACGATGGTAGCTTCCATAATAAATACTTTTCTCTACCTTTCCTTTTCTTCCTTCCCCAGGGTCTTTTTGGAGAATTAGCTACTTAACACTTAAGGCAGACATTTGAAAAAAAAAACAATATCTAATATTTTGTTGCTGCTGCAAAAGTTAAAAACTGATTAGAATATGTGAATCACTCACACTTTTTTACTAAACTTTCAGAGACCTTGGCTTCTAGTAACTTCCTCTTTTCTAGCTTTTTCTTTGAAGATATTTCTTCTGCTTTTGCACAATGAATAATAAACAGCCTAGTAAATGTGAATGGGGCTGTATAAATTATAGAAGAAACTGCATAAGCTTTTGCCCCGAGGATTTCTAGTCTAAAAGCACTGCAGAAAATAACATCCAACATCCTTATCCAAGGCTTCCTACACAATGGCAAAGATGAGAAAAGGGTGATCTCAGCAGTTGTATAAATACGTTAGCAAAGTGTGGGGCTTGTGACGACCATCAGGGATTTTTCTGTGCATAGCCTAAGCAATAATAAGTTAGAGCCATTTACATTTCCTACGTGTGGAGGTTAAGTTCTAAATTCTTGTTCCTGGCTGTTAGGGAAAAAAAAGAGCTGTGGGGCAGGCTGTCTCTCTTTCTGATTAAGTCAGCATTGTTTGATGTAACAAGGGAAGTTGCTTCTTCGTTAATGAATTCACTTCTATAAATGGAAAAGTGCTAAATACTATGGCATTTTCTTTTTTTCAAATTTTGGGGGCAATTAGGTTAATTTGTCCTTTAGTGACTTAACCCATGCCTTGTATGGAGTCAGCCTGGCTCATTTCCTGCACAAGAAGGTCTGTGATGTGTGCTTTGAGCCTCCTTTCTCCTTCGGCCAGCTCCTTGGACAACCCCATGCTGCATTCATGAGTCATCTACATTTTAATTGTATTTGCTTCCTAATCCGAAATCCTTTCCGAGAGTATCTCAAGGCAATTAAATTGTCAGTCATTTTGCTATTCTTTATGTGCTTAACACCTAACAAAGCTTTCTAATGCTCATTTAAGGACAGAGCTGGTATCTTTCTAGGGTTAAAGGTAAAATGCAGTAACAACTCCTGAGTTAATGAGACCTCAGAACTCCATATATAACAGACAAGGAGGTCTGATGAGACCAAAACCCTATGCTGAATTTTCTGTTTTTCTCACCAAATTTGTGGCCACCACCTCCTCCTGTGGTTCTGGCTGGTCTCTCTGCTAACTGTAGTGGAGAATTCCCAATGACACACAGCAGAGAGCCTGAGACATTGTCCCTGGGGACTGGAAAGACATACAGTTCCTCCAAATCGTTTCATGGCCCCACAGCTCAACTTGAGCTCTCTAGCTTAGGGATTTGTTCAAGGGGATTTATCCACATTGTTATCGTCCTTTGTCTTCAGCATCACTAGCGACTACTGCTCTTGAGCGCGCAGCATGTGACAGGCAGTATAACAGGCACTCTACGTGTTGTTTTAAATCCTTCACAAGCACCCTGTGCTGGAAGTGCTATTTATAGAAAGGAGTCTGGGACTTGGAGAAAGGTTACCTTGCCCAAGGTCATCTAATTAGGAACAGTAGAGCTGGAATTTAAACCTATCAGTCTGAGCTCAAAGATTCCATTCTAATTTGCCTCTCACTCAGTTTTTAAAACCCTTTGGCAAGTCAGAGAGGCCTGGTAATCACCGCCCCCCTCCCCCCGCCCCCGCCCCCAACCTCCCGACTTTTCTGAGGTGGGGTAGGCATCTGTTTTCTTTAGTGCTTCCAGAATCTGATGAACAGTCCAGGTTGAGAACTGCAGCACTTCCTGGTCTACGAAGCCATTTGTGGAACAAGTTCAGTTACGTTACGTAAGCTTCTTAACAAGAATGCTTTGTTCTTTAAAGGACCCCGGAGTGATCTGTTGGCTTTTAAAGAGTGAAAAACAGTATAATAAAAGTACAGCGCAACAGGTTCAAGAAGGACCTGGGCTTCCTTTGGATGTGGCTTCACCGTGCGCTCTCAGGGAGGAAGGATGTGAGGTGAAGTTCAGCGTGCTTAGCAGACTGGCTTATTGATTTCACACCGTGAAAGGTTTCCAGCAGGAGCTTAGCTCCAGACCCCCAGGCAGGAATGATGTCGTGCCTACTTTGTATCTCTCTCTCAGATCTGTGTGTTCCAGTGTACACCTTAGTAGCTTGTATCAGAAGATGCTCTCCCAGGAGGCACTTTGTCCTTTGCCCACTTCTCAGGTGAGCAGGGATCTAGTAAGTACATAGAGCTCCCAAGGAGGCTGCCACAAGCCTCACCTGAGTATGCCAAGGTGCATACTACATGGTTGGCCTAGCAGCTATCTTTAGAAAGGTAGGCATGTCTCCTCTTTCTGTGAAAAACTGCAAATCAAGCCTTCTTCCTAAATGTGAAACTTGAAAACTTTAGACTTCATATAATTTATTTTATTTTGAAGTCACATTAGAATATCACATTCATCTGCATATCTTCAGTTTTCTCAGTATAACAAACACAATCTTTGATTCAAATCTAATTTTATCACATACAGAAAAGAGTGTGTTGCCTGAAAGGAAGGTAATGGTCCTTACACTGGGAAAGGAAATTCTAATTCAATTTTCTTGACTTTTTACAAATCTCCCAGCTCTACTAGCGAGAGACTTAATGTAGTCTGTCTTTATTCAGATGTTCCACACACTCCAACGTTAAAAGAATAAACACGTACATCTTTCTTTGGTATTAGTGAGCCATAATAAGAAATGCATGTCTTTAATTTGGGTATAGTTTTGTGTGATTAAGCTTAGGGACAAGCAGTGATGTTCATAAATGGCTTGATTCTGAGCTGCAGATTCAAAGTGATTGCTTCAGAGTCTAAAACGAGTTCAGCTGTGCCATAGATTAAACATACTTGGCTGGATTCGGGCTGAATTTTCCAGGGAATGGGTCTCACAGAGCTGTGAAGAAATTTATTGGCTATTTCTGCACACAGCTTCTTCCCCTGCCGTCCTCTGGTCACAGCTGTCCAGGCACATCACGAGCAAGAGGACAGTGTCAGCAGAAACAATAACACGTTTGAAAAACAAAACTTTACTGATTCTTATTTCAGTTGCCTTAAATGATACTGATATATTTCTTTGTTTGGAGCTTTAACCCTCCTAATTGTGAAGTCAAATTTAGGTTTTAGTTAACATTTAGTTACTTACTACTGATACTATTAACTTGAAAAAATGAAGTAAAGTCACCCTTTGATGATCTGCGGTCCTGAAAGAAAGGGAGAGACTGGATCATTGAGACACAGGGATAAGAAACAAACTTTTTTTTCCCCCCAGTACCCCAGCCTATTTCCCAGCCATGCATTTTATCAGAATTGGTAGCAGGTAAGGAAACTGAGATCTTAAAAAAAAAAAAAGAATAGCATGTGTTCAGAATAGGATGATGGCAAGGGACCAGTGGTTCTGTGGGTGGAGGCTCCTGAGGCCATTAAGACTTGAGGGTACTTTCAGTACAACCAGTTGATCATGGGCTTAAAGGAATGGAAAATACTTTTTCACAAAGATAAACCTTACTAGCATCCATGACTGTAATGTCAACTGAGATCTGTTTCCTTAGAGCCTTGTTCTTCAGAGTGTGGCCCATAGACCTTGTAACATCAGCACTGCATGGAAACTAGTCAGAAATGCAGCATCTTGGGCTTCCCTCCAGACACACGAAATCAGAACCCTCATTTTAACAAGAGCCCCAGGAGATCCATGTCTACATTAAAGTTTGGGAAGTGTTGCTCAAAGATCCCCGGTAGGGAGGGTGTAAGCACCCCACCCCCTCCCTCACACACACACTCCACAGCCTAATTTCCAAGTGATGTTAAGTATTTACTCTGAAGGAATTGTCCATCTTAGTATCATGTCCGATTTGATTGTTCCTGTTAAATAATCTGATGTAACACAAAGTGTAAAAGATTCTACTTTTCGGCTTGAGGATTCCTCAAACAGCCTTGGTTTGATAGTGTGATAATGTTACTAACTTCAATTGCCAGAATGCTGTATTTAACTGCAGATCCAACCCTCTTTCTATCAAATATAAATAGTAATGTCTTCATCAGAGTGTAGTTATCTCTACTGAAGATTCTAAACATTTCTTAAAGCTTTATCTAAATTTTGAAAGAACTTTCAACAGAGATAACAAATCTGGAATTCTTAGTACTTTTGCTCTATATTTTGGTTTTATAGCAACCCTAGTCATAGATGTACTGATTGTTTATTTGTATTAAAAGTGATATTAGCATGTAATCTGTGGACTTGTCTTGCTTGTACCCTAATTAAATCATAGAATTTGAAGAGGTAACTTCAGTTTTCTTTGCATAGAGAAAATCTCTCCTGGCTTTAGAGAAGGAAGAGGAAGAAGAGAGAAGTAAAACTATAGAGAGTTTGAAGACAGCACTAAGGACAAAACCAATGAGGTAATTCTTTCCTGGGTAGCGTGTATTACTTCTCTCTCTTTTTTTCTTTTTTCTTCTTCTGTCCTTTCTTTCTCCCTTCTTTCCTACCCTACTTTCTTCTTTTTTCTGCAATAGCCAAACTTTCAAGGAAGTCTTAAATTAAAAGCATTCCATTGGATCATGGGTGAAATACTTTAATCATTGAACATTGAATAAATTGATTTTCTTCAATTAAAGATATACAGCCAGCTGTTAAGATGGCTAAAATTTAAAAAGAGACTAGCAAGTGTTGGTGCAGATGTGGAGAAACTGCAACCCTTGTACATTGTTGGTGGGAAAGTAAAATGGTACAGCCACTTCGGAAAACAGTTGGACAGTTCCTCAGAATGTTAAACATAGTGTTGTTCTATCACTGGACAATTCTACTCCTTGATATATAGCCGAGGGAACAGGAATGTTCATGTTAAGAGTATTCATAATGACCAAAAAGTAGAAACAACCCAAATTCTATCAGCTGATGAATGGATAAATAGAATGTGATATATCCATACAATGAATTGTTATTCAGTCCTAGAGAGGAATAGACTATTGATAACATGCTAGAACATGGATGGGCCTTGAAAATATTTATGCAAAGTAAAAGAAGCCAGATGAAAAAAGACAACATACTACATGATTCCATTTATACAAAATGTCCAGAAAAGACCAATCCATACAGACAGAAAGATTAGTGGTTGCTTAGGGTTGGGGAGCGGGGGAAATGGTCTTTTCGGGAAGACTAGAGTGTTCTGAAATCAGATGATGTCAGTGATTGCACAGCTCTGTGAAAATCACTGAATTGTACATTTGAAAATATGAATTTTATGGCATGTGAGTTATATCTCAATAAAACTGTTGCTTAAAAGAGATGGGCAGTCAGCCTCCACTGTGTATCTCCCACACCTTCATTTTCCATTAATTAGTCTTTAAGGTTTGGTGGGATATTGGGATGCTTCTAGGTACATTTCATTAACGTAGGAGCTGTGAATGAAGCCAGTTGATTTAACCAGCTGGGCTATATCTGCGTTGTGTGACTGCATGGAATGGCTGGAAAATAAAGATTTCCTTTTCTTAATTTGACTATAAAATGCTAACTAAGAAAAATATACTGATTTATCAAAAATTTCTGGAGCAGTCATATAAACAAGTTATGTTTCTTCTGAAATTTTCAGAACTTCACATGTATATGTGCATCGTGAATGATTCTCACTGATCAACTTTACAGTAAATAAATGCCATGGATATCAATTAATATGCAGTAACAAAGGCTTGCTTTTGTTTTGTTTTAGCCGTTTATTTATTTAGTTTTTTAAGTAGGCTCCAGGCCCATCATGGGGCTTGAACTCACAAGACTGAAATCAAGAGTCGCATGCTCTATGGACTGAGCCAGCCAGGCGCCCCTTATTTGTTTTACATAGAGGGATTCCAGTAGCATGTCCTACAAAAGAAGAGTTTTGCTACAAAATGTTAGCAATATAGATTATCATTTGTTTGACAAATATCCTGGAGCTTAAGGATGCTCTGACTTTCATTGATATGGGTCAATGGTTAACATAAAGGTGTTTAGGGGCTGGATGCTATAATAACACAGGATCAGCAGATGACTTTAACTTAAGACACATATTCTGAGTGTCTTCTTGTTCCTGATTTTACTGTGGTTATATGATCTGTTCATTGTTTTTTTGTATCGGTTGAGATCTGTTTATCTCAAATAGATATTATTTCACATTTCTGGTAGACCTGACCATTGGGTTTGTGCTGAGGAAGAGGTCAGGAATTAAGAAGACTTCATCCATCTAGGTCTTTGGTACTTCAGGAAATACATCTTCCTTTCTCCTGCCCCTGCAAAACTTTTCCTTTAAGGGCTATTAGAAAATTCCAAAGAGACCTAGGTCTGATCCATTTTAACCTTCTTCTCCTGCCAGGTTTGTAACCAGATTCATCGACTTGGATGGCCTGTCATGTATTCTCAACTTTCTAAAGACCATGGACTACGAGACCTCAGAGTCTCGAATACATACCTCTCTCATTGGATGTATAAAGGCGCTAATGAACAACTCTCAAGGTCGGGCTCATGTCCTGGCTCACTCTGAGAGTATTAATGTGATTGCTCAGAGTCTGAGCACAGAGAACATTAAAACGAAGGTGGCCGTGCTGGAAATCTTGGGCGCCGTGTGCCTGGTTCCCGGGGGCCACAAGAAGGTTCTGCAGGCCATGCTGCACTACCAGAAGTATGCCAGTGAAAGAACCCGCTTTCAGGTGGGCATGCTCGCTCTACGCTTTGTCATCCACCCCTTCTGACAGGTGCTTTCCTGGCCCTGAGGGGGGGAACATAACTTGAGATTTCCCTCTGTGGTGATGACTCAAGTGTTTCCTTCCTCTTGGGTTTTAGTACCAGAGTATAATATGCTTTCAATAGTTGATCAACCTGGGATTTTAGATTTACTGAATTTGAAAATATGACCCTGCTTCCTACACATGCTGTAGCAGGTATCTTTTGAATTCACTAAATGCAGTGTTCCCTGAAAGTCTTACAGGTTGCCAATCTTGATTTAGTATCAATATAAACAGTGAGATCCTGTCACCGTATTTATACCCAAATATAAAAAGCAAGCCAAGTCTACAAAGTGCAGTCTTTTGTATTTTGTATACATGTATAAATGAACATAGGTGAGGTAGGAAGTTTGAAAGTAAGAGTTTTTTGAACTAATTTTAGGAAAAATAAAAGGTGGCTTTCTATGGATTAATGTAATTCTGACTAAACACAAGATTTAAAAAATTTGCTTCCGAATATAAAAATTAATAAAATGAGCGTAAGATTAGTGATGATTCAGTCCTTTGTTTTTATAGACGTTGATTAATGACTTGGATAAAAGCACAGGGCGGTATCGAGATGAAGTGAGTCTCAAGACTGCCATCATGTCCTTCATCAATGCAGTGCTAAGCCAAGGTGCAGGAGTGGTAAGAGCCTTCCGTACTACTCTTGAAAACATGCATTCTTAAAGAATCTTTTTTAAAAAGATTTCTATGTACATAGTCCAAAAAGCATAAATATGTGTTTTATCACCCTTTCACTTTCAGGAAAGTTTGGACTTTAGACTTCATCTTCGCTATGAATTTCTGATGTTAGGAATTCAGCCTGTAATAGATAAATTAAGGGAACATGAAAATTCAACATTAGATAGGTAAGTCAGACTGTTATCATCTAATTCATGCTTTTTCCGTGGATGCAGTGCCTGTGAATTGCATGTGACCTTTCTGTAACATAAGGAGCTGGCCCCCAAATATTAGTTCAACGAATGGTGCTTTTATATTAAGACTTTGTCAGTGAAAGAAGCAGCACATCGTACAGAGAACTTAATGCGGGTTGTGGCATCAGACTGAATCCACATCCTTGTCCTACCTCTTAACTTGCTATGTATTCTGGTCAAGTTACTCAATCTTTCTGAATCTTACTGGTTGTTTTTCCCCCCCCCCCCCAAGAAATAGTGATAATAATGATGATAATGATGACCACTATCTTTTATGGGCTGTTATGAAGATTAACTATAAAACATGGAATCACTTGGCACCATGATAGGCATTCTGTGAATGTGAATTTTCACTCTCTTGTTCATTTGCTCTTGTTTGCAATCATTTCACTATTTCTAAGATATCCCACTAGCTCTCAGATCTTTCCTTCTACTGCTCCCCTCCCTCATTCATGCACTCTGACATGCTCTTCTCCTTGGTAGTCTATGAACATGTCAAAATACTTTGGCCTCAGGGCCTTTGTACTTGCTATTTTCTCAGCATTAAAAGATCTTCCCACAGATGTCCAAATTGTTTATTTCCTTCTTCCCTTCAGGGAGACCTTTTCCAGCCAGTGTGTGTACACAACTCACCTCACCTCCCATCATTCTCTTTTCCCTTTACCCTGACGTATTTGTCTTCATAGAACTTACCATCCCCAGTATCTAAAATACATAGTAGGGGTTCAATAAATGAATAAGTGAATGGCATGAGTATTTCTTTTGTGGTCTTAATTCATCAATCAGGCAAGTGTAGGTATGTGGGCTCATTTTTCCATAAAGGGAGTCTGTGAGCAGAATCTGGACTTGACTGTTTTTGGATTTGATAAACATTTATTATCTACTATGTACTAGGCATCGTAGGCTCTTAAATTTGTCTCTTATTGTGATCTCATTTCAGTCAGAATATGTCTTTTTCCTTAGAACATAGTTAAGCAAAGGCATTCAAATTTTGTTGTCTTATTTCTTTTAGAGAAATCTGAATATTCGGGAAAGGTCTTAGTATTAATGTCCTGATTCCCATGTGCTTGTGTTTGTAGGATGTTCTACTTTTAATAGCTTCTCTTTTATTGGATTTCAGACATTTAGATTTTTTTGAAATGCTCCGAAATGAAGATGAACTAGAATTTGCCAAAAGATTTGAACTGGTAGGTATGCTCACAATTATTCTGATTTAACTCATCAACTCAAGGAATTTCCCTGTTGTAATGTGTGTTGAGTTGACATGGACTGGGTATAACCTGGAGGATTAGCTCTGTTTGCCTTGGATTTGCTTACCTTGCATTGCAGGTATTGAGGATATTGGGTGTTTGACTTAGATTTCTTTTTCATATGGAATAGGTTCACATAGACACAAAAAGTGCGACTCAGATGTTTGAGCTGACCAGGAAGAGGCTGACCCATAGTGAAGCTTACCCTCACTTCATGTCCATCCTGCACCACTGCCTCCAAATGCCTTGTGAGTGTGTTTGTGACTTACATGTGTGTTTTCAAATGTTTGGACATCATCCAAAGGACTCTGTCTTCTGAACAGTGCTGATTAGGTTGGGTGCACACCAGGGATTCCAAACTTTGGTTTTGTGACAGTCCAAAGTGTCACACAGCTCAAGGGGTATTGTGACATTCCAAAACTGAGATGAATTATAACCTACTTTGATTTTAAAAATAAATATATGCCTTGCAACACATTTCAAAAGGGGTAGAAAATGCCTCTCAGTCACATAAATGATCATTGCATGTCAGAATTCCAGAAACTTTGGGAAGTGCTGGTGCAGATGTTGTAAACATCTCTGGTTCTGTGGCTCCAGTGGGTGACCGCTATTGAAAAATATTCATCCTAGTTTAGAAACAACTTCCAAGTATTTTTCCTCCATTCTTTTCTTTTTTAGACAAGAGAAGTGGCAACACCGTTCAGTACTGGCTACTACTAGATAGAATTATACAGCAAATAGTTATTCAAAATGACAAAGGACAGGACCCCGACACCACACCTTTGGAAAACTTTAATATTAAGAATGTCGTACGAATGTAAGTTTCTTATTTTGTGGTCTGTGAAATAATAGTCACCATGTAAGACATTTATTTTATCCTACTTTAAAATAGCAGCTGGGAGAACTGAAATGTTCTAGACGTCAAATATGAGTTCCTATATATACATATGTAATATATCTGAGTAACGTCCGGGTTTAAATGGCTTTCATGCACACTGAGGGTTTTCTGTGCAGTGGACTATTTTTGTACCTAGAGAGCATGCATTTTGGAAGTGGGCCTTTTATGTTTTTTTGTAATGAATACTCCTTTAACTATTATACAGGTTGGTTAATGAAAATGAAGTTAAGCAGTGGAAAGAACAAGCGGAAAAGATGAGAAAAGGTAAATAATGAGGCCCCGACAAGAGAAGAGACCATGTTACTAGTTATTGGGCAACTCTGCTCTCTGTATATTTTAGAAATTTGTGCTGATACTTCTTACTGAATTTAGTGCATCAAAAAGTCTTTCCTTTTCTATGTCTTAAGGGCGTTTTTGCCCTGTTTTCTCTTGAATCGAGCTATTTTAGTTGTCCTGCTGATTGCCAAATATTTTTTCCTTTTATTATAATTATGTA
Organism: Neomonachus schauinslandi; assembly: GCF_002201575.2. NCBI lineage: Eukaryota > Metazoa > Chordata > Mammalia > Carnivora > Phocidae > Neomonachus > Neomonachus schauinslandi. The sequence goes on along the minus strand of NC_058411.1, from coordinate 39,839,063 downwards.
AATTTTTTTGGAAGAGCTTGTAGCATTTGCTGTTTGGTATTCATTGATTCAAATTTTCTTAACTACTACTCCTTCCAGCCCTCCCCCCACCCCATAACTGTTCGTCAAGTCACACTATGTTTTAAGAAATGTAATAAAGAACACCAGGGATGACCCAGAATTTTAAAAGAGAAACCCAGGCCACTTGGTTTCAGCAGCCCCATTCACCATCTGACCTTATTTGGCACCAGTTATGAACAGAAAAATCATGTAGAAAATCACTGACCATTGTCGATACATACATTATGAGACATTCATAGACCAGCTCTTGGTGAGTATTTGAATATGTCTTGGGTATTAACACTCAGCATCAAATGCCAGGAGGGTCATTTGTGCCCATCACTGTGCCAGCTCAGAGAATGGACATAAGTTGCCCCACTTCCTTCAAAATACTAGCAACTAAAGTTGGCCCTTTTGTAAAAACAGTCCTATTCCTGGCCTCTGCTCTTTCACTATGCTGGTTAACTGATTTCCTTTTCCTTGTCCAAGTTATTTAGCCACGGCCAATGAAACACAATAGCACTCACCCCAATATTTAGTGTGTTGAAAAGAGGGTCCAAGAGATGCCAAAGCATTTCCTTTTCCCTCATCACATTTGTCTTTTTCCATTGAGCAGAAAAGCAGGGCCACCACTGAGAGCAGAAAATACCGCATGTGAAGTACACTTCTGTTATAGGTTCCTCACGTGAATTCAGATTGCTCTCACATAAGTGAGGTTGCCACATACATTTTCATTAATAGATTCCAGAAACTGCTATAGAAAGAAGAGAAACACTGACTAAAAGGTTGGGGTAAAGAGAGATTATAATGAAGAGAAAATGGTCGGGTGGTACTTTAGGGGTACACTGTAGAGCATGGGGATTCAGGGGTGCAAGCTGAGGAGAGTACCTAGGACAGAAGCTTTGGAGTCATTCAGTCATTTGTTCAGTGGATGCTTGTTGAATGCCTGTATGTGTCAGGCACTGTGCTGGGCTCTGGGTGCATAAGGAGTCATGTCCTCTTCTCCACTCTCCTCTGTAAGATGCACGTTACACCCAACTCACAGGGTTGTTATAAAGATTAAATGACAAAACAAATACAGAGACTCCAACGTAGTGCCTGGCACATATGGTTGCACAGTAAATGATAGGGACTGTGGTAGGATTCTGAGGTGTACAAGAGGTAATGGCCAAGGTCAGTAAGGTCACAGGGGGTGTGTAAGAAAGGAGGTGCTGTAGATAAAATGAACTCTTTTCTGAAAGCTTCAAGTAGCAAGGCTGTATTAAAGAGGGCACACGTTGATGAATCAGAGTGTGGAGGCTGTGAGATGGGAAGTTCTCTGGACCTGAAAGGTGGAGATAAATGGATGTCCATTGTGGAGAGAATCCTTTCAGCAGCAGCTTACCAGACCTGTATTACATCAGAATCCACTAAGGGGCATTTGAAAACAAATTCCTAAGCCCTATCCTCCCAACCCATAGAACAGACTCCCAAAATGTTAAAATCTCTCAGGTGGTTCTGAAGCACAGCTGGATTTGTCAAAGCTTCAGGACCAGTGATAAGAGGCAAGTCTTAAAATTGAGGAAGAGAATTGAAATGGAGATAGAAGAAGGAAAATGGGGTGCAGTGAGGTCATTTTTAGACACATCTCTGAAGAAGTTGGGGATGCATTCGCAGAGTGGTAGAAGTGGGCTGATGGTTATTTTAACCTCAAGGCTTTTAGTGGCTTGAACTCTTCTCTGTAAACTGGTTTGGGGGGACTCAAGAGACGGAGAAAGCAAGAATTTCAATGTGTTATCAGATTCAGAAATAGAGACCAATTCTGTGTAGCTCTGCCCCAGTGGATTATATCTCTAGTGGGTTTACTAAATAAAAAGAGTAGGAATTGGGGCCAAGTATTTGAAATGAAAATCTGCAGCCTAAACTTGATCAGTCCTCTTCCCAAAGCCCCTCACTCCTGTGAGGGACTAGAGTCAGCAGACATACTGGCAATGTAAACAAGCATTTGGCTAAATTGGATGCCTTGTTCCATTAGAGCAGGATTGGGAAGTCAGTAAAACTACAGCAGAGAGTTAGTATTTTTCTCCCCAGATTATGGTGATTCTCATGCCCTGCCCTTAAGGTTTTTAACGCTGAGATGATAACATTTGCTTTCACAAGTTTTAAGAATTATTTATCAGAAGCATGAAATACTTCAAGTCCAAGTAGCCTTCTGAGAGGAGAATGGGAGAGGGGACTCCGTGTTGGGACAGACGCCGTCTGGCATCAGCCTTTCCTCACAGAGCAAGATCCTCCCCTTCAGCCCTGTGCTCATTGGACACGAGCCAGCAAACTAGCTAATAAACAGTGGTTTCTCTGGTTCTCATTTCTAATTTGTGAAAAGAGGCCCTTTTAATATTTGTTTTCCCTAGAGTGGTTAAAGGGCCATTTTTATGACAGGATCCTGAAGTAAGTACCAAACAAGCCCTATTCTCCTCCACAAATAGGTGCTCACACTAGTGTCCATCTTCAGAACTGTGACTTTAGGGTCTCTTCCATATTTTACAAAATGTAGCTAATAACGTTGTTCATCTAAGGACCCCTCCAAGCGCGAACACCACTGAGCCTGCAAGTCGCTCCCTTTGATGGAGGAGAGGAATAATATTTACCCAATAAAGAGCCTCACAATCATCCTCAGCCAATTTTCTGTTTAGAGAAAGCACTTCAGCTTTGAAGAGTCCCCTGTTTTCATGTCCCATTGTTTTCTTGTGTAGAGCACAATGAGTTACAACAGAAATTGGAAAAGAAGGAGCGTGAATGTGATGCCAAGACCCAAGAGAAGGAGGAGATGATGCAGACCTTAAATAAAATGAAAGAGAAACTTGAAAAGGAGACTAGCGAGCATAAGCAAGTCAAGCAGCAGGTGGTGGATCTCACGGCACAGCTCCACGAGCTCAACAGGGTGAGGGCTGGGGCCGCGGGCCGGGTCTTCCGTTCCTGGGCAGCTGCCGAGGCCTCACTTACCCTGGAGCCCCTCACCTTAGGCAGACAGCTTCTGCCTGGGGGAATAAATCCTTGTGATTTATCACAGTGGTTATAAGACTCACTCCCTCTGCTATCTTGTGGGTTAGGCAGCAGAGGCGGTGTGGGGTGTGCATTTTTAATACAGATCCTCTAATCAGAGCAAAGCAAAATCACATTGACTTCTTAAAATGAAAACTGATTCTGTGAAAACCAAACCATGATATTACAAGAAGTGAGAGATACATGAATGAATGAATGCTTTACAGATAAGCACTGAGGTCCGAAATACAAAGAGCTGCCTCAGTCGTCCATGAAGACCCTAAAGTCCATTTGATTTACTGCCCCTTTAAACCCATTTTCTCAGAAATGTGAATTTCTCTATAACACACATTTTAGGCAAAGTTTCAGACTCTCAGAGTCATCCAATGAATTTACTTCTTCCACTGACCTTCTCTTGTCCTTTTTTTTTTTTTTTTTTTTTTTTAACCTTTTCAGAGAGCTGTCTGTGCTTCAATCCCAGGTGGACCCTCACCTGGAGCCCCAGGGGGGCCCTTTCCTTCCTCTGTACCAGGGTCCCTCCTTCCGCCCCCACCACCTCCACCCCTGCCAGGTGGGATGCTTCCTCCTCCGCCCCCTCCCCTTCCTCCAGGCGGCCCTCCCCCTCCCCCGGGACCGCCTCCCTTAGGGGGGATCATGCCACCTCCTGGTGCTCCACTGGGTCTGGCACTCAAGAAGAAAAACATTCCTCAGCCCACAAATGCCCTGAAATCCTTCAACTGGTCTAAGCTGCCCGAGGTAAGCCATTTGTTCTAATTTTCCCTCTAATGGATAGCATTAGCACCTCACTATGTTGTGCCTGAAAAGGGAAACAGCCCTGGCTATTAAATGATTTCATTTTCTAGTATGGACTCGGGTTCTGACTAGCTCAGATATTTACGTGATAAAACTGAAATAAATGACGTGTTGTTTGAAGCCAGCCCACTTTGAGCATCCGGTAGAATGAAAAATTAGGGATAGCAGCACTTTGAAGAAAAATAAATAAATAACCACGTCTGTTCTTTTTGTGTATAACTATAAACTCTAGAACTTATTAACTTATTGTTTGCAGAATAAACTGGAAGGCACAGTATGGACCGAAATTGATGATACAAAAGTCTTCAAAATTCTAGATCTTGAAGACCTGGAAAGAACTTTCTCTGCCTACCAAAGACAGCAGGTAACAACATCTCCAAAATGCTAAAAGAGGGAAAAAAAAAAATCATGTCCTTGTGCACGGTCCCTGGGCCATCTGCCACCCCATGATGTGATAGGCATCTTAGTTCTAGGCTGTTGGGTCTACCCTGGTACATTCCTGCCAAGCAGTGTGGTGTGTATGTGTCCACATGTGTGTCTAGGTGCCCGTCAGTTATGTGTGTGAATGTGTTGAAGCTCATACCCTTGTCTCCATTGATGGAAGGAGTTCTGTATATTATTGTTATCACTTGTGCTTAGCCCAGATGGGTCACCAGGAGCATATACTACTAGGAGAGCTACCTAACTTGTATTGCCCCCTCACAGGGTTTGTTTCTCAAGCCATTTTAGTTTATCTGGTTTTTAAATATATATATCAAAGTGGTTATTATCGGAAGTGGACTGCTCTGAAGTAGATGGAATCTTTAGAAGGGCAGAAGTTTGTAGATAACTAGAATTTGGCAGCTAGCTAGAAACTCGGAGAGGAGTTTTGACTGTATGTCATGAACATGATAGACTCAGAAGTGGGGCTGGGAAGGCAGAGTAAGTTGGTGGATGGCACTGATATGGAGGGGACCAGAGAAGCTTCTGAAACATGAACAGAGCGTTTGTGGTGCTAGTGAGAATACTAGTGATATTTGGTGCTTTCTGGCTCTCCGTGTCGATGTGGCCAGGTAGTGAGCATTACGCCATAAGCCCCGGTCACATCTGGGTGGTACCTCTTACTCCTGGAGAGGGCATCTTAGTAGATCCTCCTAACGGTAGACCAGAAGAGGTCACAGGAAGGTGGCTGGGTACAGAGAATTTCAGAAGAACAGGGAAAAGGGGGAGTAGAGTCCCAGTCAATCAGACCACCTGGAAAGGGCAACATTGTGTCCTAGAGTATGAGCAGAAAGATTCTTCAGGGTGACTGAAGAGATGCTGCAGAGAGCAGAGTGCATCTTAACTAGGAACGCATGGGTGCCAGGCATCTGCCCAGGGGCTTTCCTTGGGCTTTGCTGCGAGGCCTTTAATGCCTGCATGAATCATGCCTGGGGGTTGGGGGGGGCATCCTCAGACAAGCTGCACACTTCCTGGTCTGCTTAGGCTGGGCCTGGTTCTCAAGAAAGAGTGTCTCAGAACAGAACGAGCAAGCACCAGGGAGAAGATGGACTGAGGCTGGGGAGAAGCAAAAGCTGACAGGTTTTTATTTCAAAACCTTTGATGTATCTGAAATTGAAGAGAAGAGGTAGTGTATGCCTTTTAGCCAGAATATTTTCACTGAGAGGGAAAGCCTCTCTGCAGTGCATTTTAGGTTATGTTAGTAAAGTACAAAAATGCAGGTAGTTGTCTGCTATGGTAGCATGACCCTAAAACAGGAGCCCTCAGCTGGGACCTCCCTCCCTCCCCCATAAGTATGAAGCGGTTGTACACACAAAGGAAAACAAAGAAAAAGATGGTAAGACATGTCCAGTAGAAAGCCAGACACTTTAACTTTCAAAGGACAAAGGGTATGTTTTAGGGCCCTCATATGGCAGGTGCTTGGACCATACTCATTCCTGATTGACTGCAATGGGCCTCCTCACTCTGTCTTTCTCTGCTGACCCAGGAAGGTGTTCTCTGGGCCTTGACATGAAGTCATAGGACATTTAACAAATTTCCTGGTAGATTCAAATGATCTTCTGACCTCATTACACATCCAAGTGATTTCCCACTTCAGTTTTAGTCACCAATACTGGTCCATTCTGGTTGCCTAAGGTGAAGGTTTGGGAATTCAGAAAAGTAAATTAAAAGAAGGAAAAACAGCAGTTATTCCAAATGATGCTGTCCAAGTCTGAGCATGTAGGCTGCATTTATTATGAAGGCAGGTGGTTAAAAGGCCCAAGTTTACAAGACTTGTAATTAACAGGCTTTCAGCAGAAGGTGCAGAAGGATGCTGCCAAAGTGCTCTGGGACAAATATGTGGACAGTTCTCAAGAGCTCTGGGAGACAGGGTTGCAGAAAGCCTAGCAATTGGGTAATTGTCTCCTAGCAACCAATCTCTGTTTAAGTAATCAGTAGTCATTCCAGTCAGTATAGACCAGAACATTTCAGTTGTACTTAACACTAAGTAGATGGGTAAGTAGAATCATTTGTGATATTTTCAATAGCACTTCCTGGAAAAAAATTTCAACACACTTGGCTCAGCTTAATTGAAGTATGTTTCTCCTCTTGCTGCAAGAATTTGAGATGAGATTTTTAAACCACAGATATATTTCCCAAATGAAGGTAATTGGAGCCATTTTATTGAGTTTATTGAATGTCGAGAGACAAAAGAAAAATACAAAGATGCAGACATTCTAGTAGGAATATGTAGGACAGAGTAAAGGAAATGGGGTGCCTGTCATTGAGTGTTCCCTAGTCTCCTATCTAATGGCAGTGTCTAAGACCCGTGCATTTTCATTTTAATCTTGGCAATGCACTATGTAATTATCATCACACTTGAACTGCTCTCTTTTCCACTCCCAAATGAATACTGGGAGCCTATTTTTTTCTATGGTATCTCCTCTTTCTTCCCTCCAGTTATAAAACCCTGGTCAGACTGTCTGAACTTCAGCCAGTTGTTTGAACAAGTTAGTATCTCAGAGAAGCAGAACACATGAATACCATTACCTGCATGCCTGTAACAAGAACACTACACAGAGTAAGATTTTGAACAAAATCTCAGGTATGAGATTAATATAATTTAGGTGAACTCTGGTTAATGATATTTAGGAGAGATTTTAAATAAATATGTACACATACACAACATATGCCCAAATTGATCTGAGAAATATTTTATCATTAAAATCAAAGCAGATTATTTATAATGTCCACTTTGTATATGAAATACTTCAAAGGTTGCAAATGTATTAAACTGTTACACAGGCTTACAATGCAACTTGCAGTATAAAAGCAAAGAGGACGACAATCTGCAAACAACCATAATATAGACTAAAAAAGGATGATATTAAGTATCTACTACATTTTTGGTGCCGAGTATGAAATGCACAGTCTCAATCTCATCAACCCCAAAATTTGGTTCTCAAGGCGCTCTTATACTTACTTTTTATTTAACCCTCACACCAGCTCTATGAGGTATTATTCCTATCTCATCAATAATAGAAATATGGCTTAGCATATATTCAGTGTCTGAACAGGTGGCACAGCCAGGTTACAAAGTGGCGTAAATTTTCAGTTTCGCTTTGTTCTGATGCCTGGTCTTGTTCATGATGAAAATCAGGCTTTGTAAAGGATTTTTCTGTAATCCCAATTTTAAGAATAAGACCATTTCTATTCAGGATTTTTTTTTTTTCAGTGTGGCTAGCAAAGGTGTACAGAGCTGATTATGTAAGCTTATGTGCCACATGAAATAGAATTTAATAGTGTGCAGTTATTCCCCTGCTTACATTCCAGAAGTTCATTTGAAAGTCAATTGTCTCAGAACCTCTCTTTCTCGTTGAAACTATATTATGCGTGATTTCCAGGCCAACCACAAAAGACTTAATACATAATGTGCATTGCATAGTAGTACTATTTCAGATAGAGTTAAACAATATTCATTTTGGTTTTGTGGGAAATTTTCATGTTGAGATGTTATAAATTCATTCTCCCTATCCATGCAGTTGGGTAGAGGAAAATGAATTTCCTATATACCTAAGGGGAGTCATATCTTTGTAGCAATAAATTAACAGCTCATATCTCCATTTCTTCTCCCAGTTCTTTGCCTGAGGACACTCCTTCTTTATCAGCATATAGTATAACATTTGAAAGCCTCTCAGCTCTGATTTAGGGAACAAAGGATAACTGTTATCCCAAGCTCCAGAATCTGACCTCTCCTGCTAATATGTAAAAGACAAGTCATTCTTGGGCTCCCATTTGGAACATTCAATGCTATCTTCTGATTTTTTTTTTTATATAAATGGTCAAAGAATTTTTTTTCTTATTCTTTTTACATTTTCATTATTCTGTAGATCTAGATTTCACATTGAAAGATTATGAATCAGGATATTATTTTCAATAATCTTGGCCCTTAGCCATGGCACATGAAGAAAGAAGAGAAAATTATGAATGATGGTTTTTCTTAAACCAAGTATAAGGTAGAGGTTCTGTAATTGACTCCATGGTAAGAGTTAATTAAAGGCAGGGTTTTGTATAAATAGTATGTATTTATATGAATAGTATGCATTTTTCTAGAGAGGGATCCCTAGCTTTTATCAGATTTACAAAGGGACCTCAACCTCAAAAAGATTGAGAACCATTCAGGTAAGGATTATTATTATCTGTGAAGTGTTATCATTATGTCATTGCAGAACCTTATCTCTAAGAATTTATCATCATTGGTTCCTGAAAATGCAAGTCCCAACTTTCTACTTACCAAAGCCCTACACCAAAAATCATCTGAAAGAATCAGACATCCTGTTAGGTAGAACCAAATATAGGTGATCCTGCATTGTTTGGCCCAAGCCAATTAGTGAATAATTTAAAGTTTCAAAAAGAATGATAACTTATTGGAAAGAGGCCTGGGGAAGCATCATTATTTTTAACATACCCCCTCTAATAAGCTTTGTGATTTCATTTAAAATGTGTTGGTTAAAGGGCCCCTAAAGAAGGAAAATCTCAAGGCTAACAGTTAACTAAAGTCTCCCATGGCGTTCCTCATCCTCACCTCTGGAAAGATAGGATATATTACTTAGCTTTTAACTGTTACACTTATTGCTGCTGCTGGTAACAAATGGGAGATCTTGACCAGCTGTGAAAAAGAGAGCAATAGGAGAAAAAATGGGCTTGATCAACAGCTTGAAAGATAATTGTATTGTATGATAGCTTCCAAGTATTGAGCTCATAAATATGTGTCAGGTACTCTACAAAATGCTTTACACGAATCATCGTGTTTTATCATCACAGTAATAATCCAGTTGTTAATTCCATTTTGCAGATAGTAAGACTGAGCTGCATGCCTCACACCTAATAAATGATAGTTGCCTGAACCCATAGCCCACGACGGTAAAGGTCAGAAGTCTTAATTTTCTGACAGTGGGAACTTAACAGAGACTTAAGTTGCTAGAGAACTTCATAGAAGTTTCTTCTTTGAAAGCCAGACACTAAGAGCTGGATCTAAATTCAGCTAGCAACTTGTCTCTTTGAGAGAGAGAAGTTGGATAAGATGACTTCCTGGAATTCACGTCACCGTAGTTTTTCCTGCCCTTGGAAGGAGACACTGCTTTCCGAGGGCAAGTGTCCTAAGGAGTTTCAGAGTAGAAAACCTGGTGGTTACAACCGGGACAAAAGAAAACCATGGCATCAGAGAAGAAGAAAGGTTTCTTGTGGTTATCCACTTATTTTTAAATGCCATTCTAGAGAAGCAATCCCTCCTTGTGCAGGTGGAGCAGAAGAGGGACACGTTTTGTTTCCTGCTGGAAGAATGATGTGGGACAGCTCATCTGTGTAAAATTGGCCTTAGCTGTGCAGCCGGGGCCAGTGAGGCCTTGAGGAATCTGCTGGGCAACTGCTGGTTGTGCAAGCCGTTGGCCTGGAAGCTGGGGTGTGTTTTGCACACCAAAGCTTTACTCATTCCAGCATGGCAGAAATATGTAAAGAAAGCTGTAACTTTCTCTTAATGTGTCAGTTACTTCTTCCTCTTGCTCTTCTTCGCTCCAAGTCTTGTCTGGAGCATTTCAGGAGGAGGCTACTGACCTTGTGTGCTTGAACAACCCTGAGGCAGCTGGGACAGGGCCACGAAGGGGCTGCACACCACATGATCACTTACTGTCTCTTAATTGCATGGTCTTTTTCCTCATACCTACCCCCAGTGCCACCAGGCATTGTTTGGACTCTCGGGACATTGAGGGTTAATATTACTGACGTGTATTGTTGAATTTGTCTGGTGTATTTTCTTAATCCTTCCTTATGGCACAAGAAGACAGGAGATTATTTCAACCCAAAACAAAAAAAAGCATATTTTGCTAGTAGACATGACCATGGGAGAAGTTTCCCCAAGTTGGTGGAATTGATGGATATTTTCTGCTTCAAGTGAAAATCGTCATGTTGAATAAATGGAGCCCATTTCTCTTTCAAAGAGAATTTGTTCCTTTTCCAGCTTGGGTCTTTCTGGAGTATCTTAAGTCCTTTCTTCTTTGAATTTGATTTGCCCCCATTGAAAATTGTGTACAGCACATGTTTTCTCTCTTTCCCCAGAATGCTTAGTTCCGTGCTCTTCATTGTATCTTCAGCCAGCCTCCCCCATCTTCATCAACTCTCATTGCTGGTCCTTGGGGCATAAATCCTCTCTTACCCTGTGTCACTGATTTCCTTGACTGCTTTGACTTTCTCCCACTTGTTGCTGTGATTTCTGAACTGCATGTGTCTGATTTGCCTTTTCCATGCCTCTGCCATGGCTGTAGGATTTCTTTGTGAACAGTAACTCCAAGCAGGTAAGTAAGCAACCACCTAAACCTTGCTTACTATAACTTCTTGGCTCACTATAAGCTCAGAATGTCTTGGTTATCCAATTTTTTTTCAGATAGTGTAACGCAGGGCTTAGGTAATTCCGCGTTGGGTTTCAATTCTTAACTGATATTTAGAGGTCTGCCTGAAATCTCAGCCTGACAGGAGACAGTTGAAGTTTGATCACATGGTGCCTCTTACTATAAACTCCATATTGTCTTTGTTTAACTAAACTGTTACACAGTTCCAGAGCTCTTTGGTTTTCTTACATTTTAAAAATGCCACGATCCATTTTTAAAATTGATTCTGACCTCTAATAAAATTAAACTTTCTATTTATCAAGTTAGTCTGTATTTTTCACCTTGATGCCCAGTTTACTCAAATAGTATTTTATATATAATTGGTTTTTTTTTGCCTCTTCCACCATAAATTATTACTGGCCATCATTGCTTACAGCTTTTTGTACAGCAGCAGCAGAGTATGCAAAGTAGTGTTTTGTTGTTAATTCAAGTAATTTAACTAATGCCTTGAACTGCCCCCTGTCTGTTATGCATCAGACTCCAGGGTGATGAAAGGTACCATCTAGGCTTGGGAGCTTCCTGTTGCACATGAGGACGTTTGGGAGGCTTTATTGTTCAGCTTTTTGAGTGGTCAGGATGCAAATGGTTCTGGAGTGAATGGGCCCTGCAAATGGCCGGGACTAGCAATGGCAAGCCTCAGCCGAGCTTGATTCATAGTGACAGTTCTTCTGTCTGCTATCCATAGGGATTTGGGAGACAAAAGGAGTGCACCACTCACTGATAATTTATGCACGCTTAGCATCTTCAACTTAGAGATGCACTTTGTTCTTCCAAAACTGCTTTTTCAAATGTGGGTGGTCAGCTTTTCTTACTATTTCCCTTTGTCAACTCGATTTTAGCCTTTCGTTTCAACTCCACCACTTCCCTGTGCTCCCTCCCTCACCATCTCCGCTTCGCCTGTGTGCGCGCGCTCGCGCGTGTGTGTGTGTGTGTGTGTAAACAAAATACAAAGGAAAAGTGTGTATCTGAAGTTGGAATGTCCCTGTTTGACTTTGATGGATTTCTTTCATGCTCTTTATAGAAAGAAGCAGATGCCATTGATGACACACTGAGTTCCAAACTTAAAGTCAAAGAACTTTCAGTGATTGATGGTCGGAGAGCTCAGAATTGCAACATCCTTCTGTCGAGGTATTGTTGGTGTTGAATAAACATTTCTGGTAGGACCAACTTTCCTCTCCTGTGGCTCCAAACCACATGTTTGTACTTATTCTTTTAATTGGACTCTGCTGAGATTCACTTCTTTGGATTCTCTTCTGTCTAAGGTGAGGAGAACTCGTGGCCCTTACTTCCCTGTGTGGAATGCATCAGAGCTGGATGCTTCCTTTCTCAGAGTTTAATTTCCACAGACTCCAGAAGTTAAAGAGCAGAACACCCCAATTCAATGTTTTGTTTATTTTCCAGAGAGCCTGTAAAATGGACTTTACCTTTATTTATATTTCCTGGCTTTAGAGATATTTTGATTGTTGAGTAACACTGTCCCAGAATCCGCAACAACGATGACAGCTCTTTGTTTCATTTTGCTTTTCTGTGTCACCTTTTTATACTTCAAGTTTCTGATTTCATGCTCTTGTTGAACATTTTTATGACTAAAGAGATACGTAAATCTCAAACCCCAGTGAAATGCTAATTTATCCATTTCAGCCCTGTTCAGAAATCTTTCTCATAATTAACAAACCATCACGGCCTTGGAACTTGAAAAGAAGAAAGGAAATTTGGGAGGCTGGAATCTGCTTGTAGCTTCAGGCACTGTGTCAGGTCATCCTGGGCATTTCAAGTAGCTTTTCTGTATCTAATTTCTTCTTTTCTCTAGAAGGGACTTTTCTGTCAGGCAAAGATACTTAACGCTTATGAGGTGAATGAAGATCCTGAATTTGGGGGCATTAAGTATATGTCGCATTGGTCACGTTCTGGAAAGAATGTTGTATATGTATTAAAGCTGGTGTAAGGTGGCTTCGCTTTCAGGGAGAGTAAAGGTGGCAGTCTTTATTTTTTATTTATTCAGAGAGCACAAGCAGGGGGAGGCGCAGAGGAAGAGGGAAAGAGAGAATCTCAAGCAGACTCTGTGCTGAGCGCAGAGCCTGACGTGGGGCTCGATCTCACGACCCTGAGTTCATGACCTGAGCTGCAGTCAAGAGTCAGACATAACCGACTGAGCCACCCAGGCGCCCCGGCGGTCTTTATTTTTTAGATGGTCTTACAGTGAGTTTCTTTTAACACAAAGCACTGCTGCTTGGTTTACAGCATGGAGCTTGATTATTAGCCAGATATATATGACTTTAGGGAGCAAGTGTTTCTTTTAGTAAAAGAGAAACTGAAGCTTAGTGAGATCCCTGAGTTTTAATACAACCAGTAAGGTAACATGAACCATCCTGTTAGCATTTCTTTTTTTTTTTTTTAAAGATTTTATTTATTTGACAGAGACACAATGAAGAGAGGGAATACAAGCAGGGGGAGTGGGAGAGGGAGAAGCAGGCTTCCCGCCGAGCAGGGAGCCTGATGCAGGGCTCCATCCCAGGTTAGCATTTCATTTGTGCCTCTGGCTGGAAGCTGTGTAAATGGCCAGACCCTCTACTTAGCCGCATTTTTTCTCCCTGAACACATGCTCAGGAAGATACTAATGAAAAATCTGAAGGTCTACTTATTTTTATCTTCAATGGTATGTACAGTTCGTTTTGTTATAATTTCTTTTTACAAGTCACATTCTTAATAGTGACATTAAATGAAAATTTGGGGAAAGTTTTTTTTTCCCCTAAAGCCTGGAATTTCTGCCTATATTTTGTGCTTTTGCAGTCTAGAGGAACACTTTTAAACAGCTTAACAAAGGGAGCTATCACTCTGAATTTCTATAGTACTTAAGTGCTCGTCGCAGTAAAATCTGTGACCCAGTTCCTCATAGACAGATTATTCTCAGCATGAGATGTCAGTGAGGATAATAATACTAACACTAGTTATAGATAAGGTTACAACTCTTTCTGGCAAATTTCCCATCTCATTATTGAAGGAATTATTTCCAATTTGTAGTGTGCCAATTTCCTTGTTACCTCAGAAGTGTCAGAGCCTAAGGTGACTTAGAACTTGTGTGTATCTAAACTCTCTCTGGAAGATAATTTTGAGAAACTGCCTTGTATCTGTTAAATTATCTATTAAAACCCAATTTAACAAATGAGTGTTACTATAATGAGCATAATTAAAAAGCGTATTGTACATAACAAGGTAATTTTGAGTCCCAGTTGACCTTATAGTGATTAGACCTTACAGATCGGGTTCTAAAACCATCTTTCCCACAGAGGATTCAGCCCTACATGCTTTTCTGCTCCATGATCAATGGGTCTCCTGTCAGGAAAGCACAGAACTGACCTGTAATATGCTATGTGGTAAAGGTAATAGAAATGAAGCAGATTTAGTTTGTTTGTTTGTTTGTTTGTTTTTTAAAGATTTTATTTATTTATTTGAGAGAGAGAATGAGAGAGAGAGAGCATGAGATGGGGGGGGTCAGAGGGAGAAGCAGACCCCCGCTGAGCAGGGAGCCCAACCAACTGAGCCACCCAGGCGCCCCGAAGCAGATTTAGTTTTAATTTGGGTTATATTTAGTTGTTTAACCAGTCAGCAGTTCACCTTGCTTTCATTCCCCCCTTTTCGTTGGCAATGCGTTACTACACACGAAAGGAGCTAGGGGCTAGAAGGAAGAAAGAAATCTATGGAAGTGTGTGCGATGCTTTTTTCTTAGAGTTACCACTTGGGAGCATTTATTTTCCTGGCACTAGGCAGGGTGCCACAGAGTGGACTGTGACTTTGAAAGTTCATGGCTCACTGGAGAAGAGAAACGACAGGCACGGTGGCTTGGGAACAGCTCAGGCCTAGGCCGATCTGACCAGAAGGAGCCAGGAGCTCAGCCAAGTGAGAAGGACACCGACGGGGCTCACCAGAGAAAGGGGGCCTCAAAGAGCGATAACAGTTACGGGGGGGGGGCGGGGCGGGGGGAGGCAGTTCCAAAGAGGGGCGCCACGGAAGCCAAGGCACCCGACAGGTCAGCGCACAGCTGATGAGAGCCCTGCGATTGTAGCGATCATCAGTCATAAAGAATGAGACTGAGCAAGAGAGCCCGGGACCCATGCCTGGTGCCTTGGTGAGGGCATTGCTGAGCCAGGGTCAAGCCATGCCCTCCTCATCTGTAGAAGGGAGATGGGCAGAGGACTGGCCTTGCGGCGGGCTCTCGGTGTGGGAATGTTAGACCTGGTGCGTGTGAAGCAGTTGCTGCCGGGACCCGCATGCGGTCGCTGCTCAGTCAGTGGCCTGTGATCCCATGAGATCGGGAATTGGTGCAAGTTGTTTTAATAAGGTCTGAAGTCTGCTCTCTAGGGTTTGCAGGAGAGGTTGGAAGGGGTCGAGAGCTGGCCGCAAGAGCAGCCACTAGATAGGAGGCCCTTATGTCCAGGTGAGACCTGACGAGAGACAGAATTGAGAGAGACACGACCCTCAGTAGGACTTGGACACCGGTGTTGTGCATGGGGACAATGAATAGGAGTGTTTCCAAGTGGATGTCAAGATTTCCTTCCTTTCCACACTTACTGTCTTTCTTCTTTTCTACGTATTTCATTCCCCGAGACTGGCGACCCTGTCTGTTTCTTACCTTGCTGACGAGGAGTTTAATTCCCAGCAACACCGTGTTCTCCCCATATTCTACCACAGTATAAGCCTGTGGTGTATTCCATGGGGAATATTTTAATGAGCACATATGTCTGCAGCGTTTGGTTATCCCTAAAAGCTCGCCCTTACCCCCCACACTGAAGAAGTTAATGGACCCTTTGGTTAGAGCACCTGCCACAGCCCTGCCCAGAGCAGAGAAGGGAATCAGAAGGAAGCCCCTCCCCACAAGCAAAGTGGGGGAGGGACATGCGGGCCCTACACATGGAACTCGCCGCCTGAGTGGCCAGGATCACTTGCAGCTCCCAGGAAGAGACTGCCTGGAAGGTGTGAGTTTGAAACAAAAGCTCCAGGCCACGAGGGACCCTGCCTGTCACAGACTTGCGAGTGGAATGGACATGAATGTTCCTCAAACTAAGAACCCCTGCCTCAGGCTGCAGGCGGAGCGAGCAACAACTTACTGGGTATAGGCAGGCAGCATGTGGCAATTTTTTTTTTTTTTAAGATTTTATTTATTTATTTATTTGAGAGAGAGAAAGAGAGAGAGAGCATGAGATGGGGGAGGGTCAGAGGGAGAAGCAGACCCCCCGCTGAGCAGGGAGCCCGATGCAGGACTCAATCCCGGGACTCCAGGATCATGACCTGAGCCGAAGGCAGTTGCTTAACCAACTGAGCCACCCAGGCGCCCCGGCATGTGGCAATTTAAAATTCACTCTGCTTGGGCGCCTGGGTGGCTCAGATGGTTAAGCGTCTGCCTTCGGCTCAGGTCATGATCCCAGCGTCCTGGGATCGAGTCCCGCATCAGGCTCCCTGCTCCTTGGGAGCCTGCTTTTCCCTCTGCCTCTCTCTCAATCTCTGTCTCTCATGAATAAATAAATAAAATCTTTAAAAAAAATAAATAAATAAAATAAAATAAAATTCACTCTGCTTTATTCCCTAAAACAGACCTCTCCCTTCCCCCCCCCCAAAAAAAGAAACTTGGAAGCTGATTTATATTGCAAAATGAACCCACCTAAAATACACTTTTATGAAGTGTTGTGCCGTTCTTGTTTTCCAGATGCTCACTTAACATGGCAGCCGGGGTGCAGTAAACCACACAAAGCTACTTTAAAGTGGGGAGATTTGGCTTACATCCACCGAAGCAGACCTAAGGCTGATCGAGCCATCCATCCCTAACTTATTTTAATTATGCCTGAATGTTCCAATTCTCTTGGCAAATTTTTGAAATACCTGAGTGGAGCAAGGTAGACTTAAATACTGTTTTTAAATGGCCGGTTTGTTTCCTGCCTTGTAAAGAAAGTTGAGGTGGATGTCTCAAAAGTTGCCACCCTGCAGCACACCAGAACACTGCCAAGCTTTAACAGCAATTAAAACGTTAGAATTGGTAGAGTCCTTAAATTACAGAGATTAGCAACTCATTCTGTGGATGACAGATGATATTAAGAACCCGGCAACCTAGGGAACCATCCCAGAGGGCGGAGTCCCCTTCTCCTCTTTCCCCGGGGGTACAGTTTCTTTGTCTGCTCCAACAGGCCACGTGCAAGGCAGTATGTTGACAGGTAGATTTTCTTAAGTACTATCCATTAAAGTCCCGAGTCTCTTTGTGGGACACATAAAGAGAAACCAAAATTGTTATGAATTAGAGCCAGTGTGTAGTCCAGACAGCCTCTGGGGGTTGAGAAGCATAAATATATACAATTTCAAAAGCAAGAAGTTCTGCACTCCATATGGGGAGCTAATGAAATGCAAATCTGATACTTCAAGTATTGTTCTCACTCCGATTTTCAACTCCTTTTAAATGCAAAACAGAAGGACTCAGCAGAACCACACCGTAAAGTTGTTTCTTCGGCTCAGTGTGAAAAGGACACGGAACTAATTTATTTTTTTCTGACAAGTGGAGCTTTTCTCAGGATGACTGTAGATGTTTCCACAGCCAGTTGGTTTTCATTAGTGGCAGTTTCAACCTTCCTTAATGTTCCTCTTCCTTGGTCTTGCATGGCTGAACTGTGGTATTTGCTCTAACTGCCTCAAAGCCTTCCGTGTCCTGGAAGTGAGGGCTACCCAGAGCCTGTTCAGTGAAGCCAGGATACGGTTTTTATTCTATCATATGTCTTACCCATGCCAGTTCGGCTAAATTGTTCCAGTTAACTTGGGGGGTTTTCCATCGTGATGTTCTGGTGAAAATGTTTGCGGGGTGATGATTGTCCCAAGAATGACTAAAACAGTCTGAAGTCTGTGCAGGTCCAGGGAATTAGGACGGCACCATACCTCCGACTAGGTGATAGAATGGGTCTCATTTTAGAACATGGGCAATTTTAGGGCACCTGGGTGGCTCAGTCAGTTACGCCTCTTAAGACTCTTGATCTCGGGCGCCTGGGTGGCTCAGTCGGTTAAGCGACTGCCTTCGGCTCAGGTCATGATCCTGGAGTCCCGGGATCGAGTCCCGCATCGGGCTCCCTGCTCGGCAGGGAGTCTGCTTCTCCCGCTGACCCTCCCCCCTCTCATGTGCTCTCTCTCATTCTCTCTCTCTCAAATAAATAAATAAAATCTTTAAAAAAAAAAAAAGACTCTTGATCTCACAGTCGTGAGATCTAGCCCTGTATTGATCAACGCACACTCTCTCTCTCCCTCTCTAAAAAAAAAAAAAAGGGCAATTTCACATATTGCCTAGATGCTATGTTTGGATTTGAAAACATGAGATAAAAGAGAATGCTACTAGTACGATAAGATTCACGAATTTGTCTCTTCCCTTTCCTACTTGTTGGCACATGCAACAGCATTCCGTGTAACTAGCAAGATGGTTGGTTTAAACAAGATCATGTCAAAATCTAGAGAAAAGGACAAGCCAAAGTTGTCCAGAGTGGGGTGTGCATCGTCCCGCTCTACTCCAGGGTTCTTTCCTCTTTCTGTGACCTTTGTGTCCACCCCTACACTCAGGTGCCCTCTCGTTTATCTGTGAGAACACGAGTGTTTCAGCTTATTATTTGATTCTCCCAAACACTATAACCACCTTTAAAATAAGAACCCTGTCTTCTAATTCTTGGTTAATACTCCTGGGCCTAATCGATGTTGTGTACAGAGAGGAAACTGGTGAAATGATGGGTGTGAGAGTGCTTTGGGAAGTGTTCGTGATAACCCTACTAAGCACGGTGTAACGATCACGTAATTGCCTGTGAATGTGTAGGTTACATTACGAAAGTCCTGCTGTGGCATGTCCCCGGTAGAGTAATACTTATAGTTTAGTGAGCCTTATCCATGGCCAGGCAGGGTGCTGAATGCTTTACATGCAGTATTTCATTCTGTAGATGAGAAAACTAGGCTTAAGAAAACCTTCATCAAGGCCACACTGGCCCAGCATCGTCAGCCAGGACTGGGGCCCAGCCTGATGCCAAAGCCCCCGCCTTCAAATGTTCCCCGTGAAGGCTTGCTCTGTGTTTGTGTGTTTGTCTTTATCTCTAGGCCTAAATGTGATTTTTTTTCTTGAAGATCATAGACTAGAACAGACCAAATAATGTTAATATGCCACTTTAGTGGTAGTTTAATAAGGAAGTAAGTTTTGTTTTTTTGTTTTTTTAAGTAAGTCTGGATCTAATGCTTACAAATAGAACAAAAGAGTGACTCTGTTGTTCTAGCTAATAATCTGATTAAGACTTTTCCCCCTGGTTAAGACTATTGGTTGTGTCTAATAAAAACACATTTTTACAAGTATGTTTTAATTTCATGCCTCTTCTTTATAGTCCACACTTTGTTGTGCTGACACAAACAAGACATAAATCCTTATTTAAATTAGTAAATCATATAAATTTATGGTAAACAGAAAACAGATTTGTGGTTTTGCATAAATTCTTCCCTAAAAGATATTAACTAGATAAGCAGATTTGTAAAAGGAATTTGGGGTTAGGAATCAAGAGTTTCGTTTTTGGGGCACCTGGGTGGCTCAGTCATTAAGCGTCTGCCTTCGGCTCAGGTCATGATCCCGGGGTCCTGGGATCGAGTCCCACATCGGGCTCCCTGCTCCGCGGGGAAGCCTGCTTCTCCCTCTCCCACCCCCCCTGCTTGTGTTCCCTCTCTCTCTGTGTCTCTCTCTGTCAAATAAATAAGTAAAATCTTTCAAAAAAAAAAAAAAAGAGTTTCGTGTTTGTGTTAGATACTGCCACTTTCCATATGTTTGACCTTGGGCAAATCAGTTAGCCATTCTGAGCCTCAGTTTCTCCTTCCATTAAAAAAAAAAAAATGAGCATCACAGTTATTTTAAACCTCTAATGAAATAATGTATGTGAAAACTCCTCATGAAGTGCCTTATGCATTTTAGCCTGCGTATTAACTATTGAACTTTTTAATGATAACAGATTTCCATCTATCTGAAAGCAAACTTTAAGCACTCCTAATGAATAATCAAGTTCAGAATTTAGTTTTTTGGGGCACTGGGTGGCTCAGTCGGTTAAGCATCCAACTCTTAATTTTGGCTCTGGTCATGATCTCAGGGTTGTGAGATCAAGCTCTGTGCTGGACGTGGAACCTGCTTGAAATTCTCTCTCCCTCTCCCTCTGTACCTCTGCTTGCGTGTGTGCTCTCTCTCTCTCTCTCAAATAAATAAATCTTAAAAATCTTTAAAAAAAAGAATTTAGTTTTTCTCGGTCATCTACAATTCATGGATACTATATATTAAAGAAATCAGTGTGTATCGGTGTTTTCCCTATTTCTCATCCTCCAACCCCTTACTTAAGGAAACTAAACAATAGAAAATAACAGCTTTGTTCTCTGTGTCAGCAGAGCATTACGGAGTCCTGAAAGAATGTTAAAGCAATTTAAAAATACTATTTTTAGGTGTGATATTGTCAGGAAATAAGCTTTCCTTAAGAGATTTTGAGAAAAACAGTTCTTGAAAATCAGCAGCTGAAGTAGCAGAAGGAATTATCTTGCATTAAATTTTAATACTCAAGCCAATATTGTTAACAACAAAATAAAATATTCTTTATCCAGGTTGAAACTGTCCAATGATGAAATCAAACGGGCAATTCTAACAATGGACGAGCAGGAAGATCTGCCCAAGGACATGTTGGAACAGGTGAGCTGCCAGACATATCTCAGAGCATAAGTGACAACTGGCTTTCAGCAGGGAGTGGGATATTGAGAAAATCTGGTTGTTGCTGGTGGGTAATTTCCTCATCTCTGAACCAAAGTTGAATGTGGCTGTCTTAAGAGACTTTATTCTCTTGTTGCTCCTCAAAATGTTGGGTGAAAAAGAAGGTCACAAGTTTGTCAGATGCCTGGGACCCACAATGCCAGATTCGGTCCCTCGTGCTGCAATTAAGTTATTAAGCCTTCATAGGTCATGCACAATCTATTAGCTTTAGGGAAGTCTGTTGGACAGGAATATGGAGCATCTCACTAGCACTATGAGATCACAGACTACTACATAAACTGATTCATTACTGAATCCTTACTATAGTTTGTGTCTTGGCTGTGACTCACCATTCCTACACCACAGGAGTTACTGTTAAACCCCCTAGCTCTATCATCTGCATCAAAATAATTCATATTAACCATGGCCAGACAAGCTGAATGGAGCGACTTAGCCTCTCTTCATGCAGTATTCCTGTAACACGTTCTGTGGAGCTGTTCCAACTCTGTTATGTGTTTCTCAGCAGCTTTGTTCAGTTGTCCCCTAAATGACAATGTTGTTGAGCTAGCAGTTGGTTCAGGGATTATTACCTGTCTCTCGGTCTGACCCTAAGTTTTTCTGTGCTTCGTGGAGATCATCTCCACTTTCTGAGACTGTTCTGTCTGCTTGTCTCATTGTCCTTGGTACAAAATCCTATTTTGCATGATTTTGGTTTAGAGGTCCACATCTGTTAGTGCCAAGTCCACTGAAGGCTAACTGTGGACCCCAGCGATCATGATGCCAGGCTGAACTTGAGGTCTCAGCTGTAGGCATGCTCAGCTCCCAGAAGCAGAGGAAGAGGCTGTTTTGTGTTGATAACCGTGATCTTGGGTGGCATGGCTGCTTATGCATTTTCCATAGTGTTCTCACTGCGGTCCGAAAAGGCCTCTGACAGAGAAGGGAAGAGTGATGTGTGCAGTGTCACCACACCCCAGTGCACCTGCCCCACCTGAAACCTGCAGCTGCAGTCGTCCTGGGGGAAACCCTCACACTTAGCAATGGAATAAGTTGTCATGCTGTCCTTTCTGAGGTTTGACTTCGTTACCAATAGTCCATGACACTGTATCCAAGCCTGTTAGGATACTTTGTGTACAAATAGTTTAAAAATAATTCCTTAACTGAAGATTAATTTTTTAGAGCATTTTACAGCTTCTCTGCACACCCTTCCCTCTCTGTCTGCAACTAGTCCTAACAAGGGTCTCTGCCCGGAAGTGTGGCCCAGACCCCCTATGCCCCTCTCCAGCCCCCAGCTGGCCCTGCACTCTGGTTGCCTGCATCAGAAGCTGCTCACACAGAGGGAGGAACTATGCAGAAAGCTGCTTTGGTCCTTAGGCCTTCAGCCCCTGTTGACAAGGTCATATGTTTAAAATTCCACAAGATCTGTTTACTGTGAAATCGCATCCAGCAAAATTCCTCCTTGAGGGAAGGGATTTCAAGATCTTGCCAAAAGGGCTTACAGTGCAAAGAGAATGTACTTCAAATAAATACAAGTAAGAAAATCAATCTACTGAAGCAGAATCTGGGCAAGTGGGAAACTTTTGACCTGGTCTACCCTGATAATTCTGTGTGTCTTACTTTCTGGTCATCTACCATACTCTTTCTTTTCCTCCTTATTCTACTCTTCTTCCTCTGCTTCCTCTTCCTTCACACAGTACTTCTCCCAGACAAACTTGAAGCTAGCATCTCTTTACTCCTAGTTATGATTTGCATTTGAACCACATCATTCCCTCCTCTCCTGCTTTTAGCTGCTGAGCTCAGAACTCAGATGAGATTGATACCCTCCTCTTTCTTGGAATGCATACCTTTCTCCTCATTCCCAGGTGTTTGTCTAACTCTTCATTCCTCTTTTAAAACTATCCATACATAGTCTATCACTTGACTCTGCTTTGGGAAGGACTGAACCCTTAGCATGTGCCTCTCACAGTGTCCTAAACCAAAGAGAGCTAGTGATTATGTTATCGTTAACAGGGGCCTATGGGCTTAGCACACACAAACCAGTGTGTGTGTCTTGGGGGTAGGGGGAGTCCCTAAGACTAGAACTGAATTTCCTTGCGCAGTAGATAAAAACAAGGGGAGAAAACAAGTCTTTTTCTCTCTCTTCCTTCTCCCTTCCCCTTGCCTTACTACCTTCCTCCCTTCCTCCCTGAACTGAGGAAGAGCAAGAAAATATTTGTCCTGTCCACTGGCACCTTTTGAACACAGAAACATAAATGCCTAGAATCTATCAGGCCACCAGACCAGCGAACCCACTGGCATCCACATCCATTACATCCCATCAGGAAAGAGGGGGTGTCTCTGGCCTCTGCTCTGGCCCAGCCCTTCCTTCTGCTCAGGGACCCAGCCAGATCAGAGCACCCTATCCCCCTCTCCTCGATCCTACACCTTTTCCTCTTGACTCTTAACTTGTTCGAGTCTCAGCCTTTCACAAAACACCTTTTAATACCACACATGCCCATCTAGCTACTGTCCTCTCTCTTTTTTGATACAAGCAAAGTTCTTGAAAGCTTGTCCACACTCACCTCCTGTTCACTCTTCCTCACCTCCCTAAAGCTGTTCTCACTAAGGACTCGCCACCTCCTTGTTGCCAAAGCTAGGGAGCTCTTTGCAGTCCTTATCTTCCTTGATTTGCTACTGGTATGTGACACCAATGTCCACTTGCTCCATGGTGAAATGTGTTTCTTTGGCATTTTATTGTCTCCTCTGAAGGTTCCTCCTCTTGTCCTCATTCCTCAAACATTGACTTCTTTCCAGCCCTGCTTTGTTTCTCTTGATGGTTCCCCTGGTTACCTCATTCACATCCTTGCATGTTACAGCCAGTATCGACGCTTTGTCTTCCAAACAGGTCTCTTTAGGATGTCAGACCCATTTGTCCACCTGCCGACTAGGAATCACTACTTGGTTCTCTTGCCAGTATTTCAAACACTGAACTCAGTTTCTCCCCACCCACTCTCCTCCAGCCATTTCTTCCTGGGTTTCCTGTTATGCTCTGTATACATTGTTGCCTAAGCCAGAAGCCTGGACCTCATCCTTTTGACCCTCTACCATAATCCATCATCCATCAACAAGTCAGGCCAGTTCTGTTCAATTCCCTAAATAGCTCTAGAATCTACCCACTACCCAATCCAGGCCACTGTCCTCTCTCACCTGGATTATTGTACCAACAGTCTAATCACAACTCCCTAATACTTTTGATCCTTTCTAATTCTTGCTCCATCCTGTGAGCGTGGTGGTCTTTTTAAAATGTTAATTCATTCCCCTACCTAAGATTTCAAGTTATATCACAGAACCCTCAAAGTAAAGACTGAACTTCTTATAAGGTCCTTGCTACTCCCTGACCTTGACCACTGCTGCCCTCCCCCCCTGCCATTATAGCTGTTCTACTTGCATAAATGCTGTGCCGCCCACTCCAGACCCTGGCACATGCTGTGTACTCTGCCTGGAATATATTTTCAACTGCACACCATTCACCTGTAGTTCTAAGTCTCTTTCCCTGCTGATGGCACCCAGACTGATTGCCTTTTCTGAGGTCCCTTCGTTAAATCCAACAGACTTTGGAAACCTACTAAATGAACCATCCAAATGCCAGCTTCAAGTTTTGGGGAGGATCTTGGTGTCCAGAGCGTCAGTGTCATTAAAAAATGTATATATCCAAGGGCATCTGCCAGAAAATAGCATACATGGACAAGGCTGTGGGTACATATACACATATTTGTGACTGTAAAGGAAATCAGACACAGAGTACTTTTTCAACTTTAAATATTATTGCTATTTCTCCCACAATCCATGCTTATTTCTTCCGCCAAAATACAGAATCAAAAACTAAATCCTACTGTGTTCTTCTCATCCATCTCGACATGGAGCATAAAAATGAGATGGAATTAGATAAGCAGAGAAATAAACAAGTTGAATGGAAAATACACATAGAATTACTCATTCCAGCATGATGTAATAGAAAAAAGCATTGAGCTGGGAGTCAGGAGACCTAAGTTCTATTTCTGACGATTACATGAACTTTCTTTGTAATCCTGGGTAAGCGGCTTTGTCTCTCTGGACCTCATTTGCATCATCTTCTAATGAGAGTGTTGAATCTCCCAAATCCCTCTAATGGTCTATGCAAAATGGATCCTGGTAAAGAACTTCCACAATCTGATATGAGAGACAATATAGAATAGAAAGGTGCCAGGAATGAATCTTATACCAGTTTAACTACTTGTAAGTAAAAAAAAGATTTTTCCCCCAGTTTCATTGAATATTACTGACAACATCACTATAAATTTAAAGCATACAGCATAGTAGTTTGATTTACAAATGTGAAATGATACTGCAATAATTTTAGTAAGTACCATCTGTCATGTCCTATGGATACAATAAAAAAGGATAAAAAAATTCTTCCTTGTGATGACAATTCTTAGAATTGGCCTTCTTAACAACGTTCCTGTACATTATATAACAGTGTTACATCCCTCATGCTGTACATTACATCCCTAGAACTTAGTTGTACCTGGAAGTTGGTACCTTTAGACCACCTAACTGGAAAGATTTAGTCATTTGTATTATATCTTAACAATGACCTGTAGCAGAGTTTATAAATTAAACAAAGTTACAGTCTCATCTTTGGGGCAAATTAACTGAAAGAGTGAAAAATTACTGCAAGAATTTAGTTATAAACCTCAGTTTTAATATTTGTGTGTACTTTTTAGCTCTTGAAATTTGTTCCCGAAAAAAGTGACATTGACCTGTTGGAGGAACATAAACATGAACTGGATCGGATGGCCAAGGCTGATAGATTCCTTTTTGAAATGAGCCGGTAAGTTTGAAAATGCATAAAATGTGAACATGCCCCTTACCTTTCTTGGGAAGTTAAACTTTCGATTCTGTTTGAATTATTTGGGCCAGTAACCTGGGTTAACTTAAACCCTTTTTAAATTACAGAATCTTCTTAAGTCTGAGTTGTGTGGAATTTGTTTATGTGAGTTCTTGCCCATGGGTGAGCCAGTGTTAGCATTTCTTCATAATTACCTCTGGTTCTGGACCTAAACAACTCATAACTTTTCCTGGTTCCAGATAGTGTCATTCTCCCCACCACTTTGACTGCTATGGGATTGTATCTCACTCCTCTCTGTACCTCAGCATCTCAAAAAATGGACAGACTCAGCAGTGTCGACCTGAAGCCCACATACATGAACAGCTAGGGTCTGGATGTCAAATCATGACACATGCAGACATCTCTAATCAATCATGGCACACTTCCCACAGAGCCTTGGCAAGCATTCTCAACCCTTCTCCAGAAAACCCAGAGGCAGCCACTGCTTCATAATTTTCTTTGGCATGTGAGCTGAGTCTATTTGCCATCCCAGGCCTGGAAAATTGATTCTGCATTAGACAAGGACCAGTGGTCCCAAGACTGTCCTTCAACCCCAGGGCAGAGCTCTTCCCCTGAGTACCAAAGGCCTACGAGTGTAGCCAAGAGGAAAGTGTCTCTCACTCTACATTTCTGTCATATCCAGACTTACTTTTGTTGTTGTTCCATCTCAACTTGCCATTTTATATACTACTCTAGGACAAAGGATGGTTTTGGAATTTTGACAGGTGTGCCCAGCAAGCCTGTGTGTAGATAAATAGACGATCACCTGCTGCCATTTTGTAATTTTCTAGATCTGTGCATGCATCCTCCCCCTTGATCTTCCTATCAGCCCCGCCAGGAGGGCTGTTGGGTAGGGAGGTATTCTCTTCCATCTAATGGAGGAGTTTAGTTACCTATTGAAGGTCACCTAACAAGAGGAGAACCTGGGCTGCAAACCCAGGTCTGTTTGATTATATGGGGCTACTGGACTGAAGTTTCCAATAGAGAGCAGATAAGGCAGTGATTTGATTTCAGAAGGCCTTGGCAAGAATGCCTGCCCTCATCCTCTCAGCAGCAGCAACTTAGTGTGACCAGGGGCCAGTTTGCATCCTGTTATCTCTGGTCACTGGTTGCTGTCTTGGAAGGCAGAGCCTGCCAGCCCTGAGGAAAGCAGATAGGGAGCTAGTTGTAAAGAAAGAGAATGGTTTGGGGACATGAGTGGGGAGTGTATGATATGAGGAGAGAATGATGGAGACAAGTTTTACTCTGCAGCTTTGCCAAAGGCAGACTCTGGAAAGTTAAGCATGGGAGAAACTTAGGAAACAGCCCCTTATTTGCAGCAGTATGGGGAGAGGTTTTATATTTTCATTCCTTTTTATCTCCTCTGTTCACAAGAGCTCCTGGGACTCTGAGGAGGGGAGGAGGCAACTTTCCTTTTCTTTTAGCAGTTGCCTGATCTGTTTAGAGCTAAGGATCCAGCTGCCATTGCCCAAATACCCCCTGTTGGTCGAAGGGAAATGGGCTCTCCAGACAAAGTGACCTCATTTCCTGTGCTCCTGTCCAGGAGAGGGTGAGGGGTGTGTGTGTGTGTGTGTGTTTTGGGGGGGGGGGCATGCTCTAAGGTACCTCCATATCCATTGAGCGAACATAGACATCTTAAGTAAATAAATGTTCATCAATACATGCTTGCTCTTACAGAATTAATCATTATCAGCAAAGACTACAATCACTGTACTTCAAAAAGAAGTTTGCAGAGCGTGTGGCAGAAGTGAAACCTAAAGTAGAAGGTAAAGTCAGGCCTCCAGATTGAAAATGATGTTCATCATAAGTGCCCATTTGCAAATACAATCCAAGTGCAGATAGTAAACAGGATCTGTTGGGTGATTTTTTTTTTGCTTAAAATCTTTTGGTATTCTGATGGGTAATTACTTAAGGTCCACACTTGGCCCTCTGGTCTAGCCTGGGTTCTGGAGCTCACAGCACATCTCCTGGGCTCCTCTGTAGAAGTGGGCTTTTAACTTCCTGGGAGTTGGTGAGAAATATATTTGACCGTTACTAGCGTTAAATCTGTAACTAGCTTTATCACAGTGGTGCTTTACTAGATATTTCTCGGGGAAGATTTAAGACTATTAAATTTTTAAGTGTTTGAAACATGGGCAGCTGAAGAGCACAGCCACAGAGTGCAGACTAGACTCAGGACTGTGCTCAAGCCCCAATCCCTGATGACAACAACAAGCTGTAACATGAAACACATTTGGCCAGGTTTTTTTGTCAATAGATTTGATCAACAATCCTGTTGATCTGACTTACACTGGGCAAGAAAGTGTTTGCACAGGAATGTGGGAAATGCAGTCACTTTCTGTGTGTTCTTAACTGCTTATGGTTGATGAATCAGCCAAGAAAAGGACTAAGAAAGGATAGGATTGTGCAGCTACCTGTGGGTCAGCTGGCTCTCCCTGTCCCCTCGCTCTCTGCTTCTGGATTAGGTGTTTTGTAAGTGCTCCCTGGTAGTCCAATGACCCAGTCTTACATCTTCAATATCTGCTCTCAGGTGTGTGGATTTAGGATGGGTATCACTGAAGAGTCTTGGTTGTAGTAGTTGTGTTTGTGTGTGCTTTATTTTGAAGCAATTCGTTCTGGCTCAGAAGAGGTGTTTCGGAGCCGCGCCCTGAAGCAGTTGCTAGAAGTGGTTTTGGCATTTGGAAATTACATGAATAAAGGCCAAAGAGGCAATGCATATGGATTCAAGATCTCCAGCCTAAACAAGATTGCTGACACAAAATCTAGTATTGACAAGTAAGTACGGTATCTTCCAGCACTTGGAGGATCCAGGAGCTGAAGTCAGACCCCTCTGGGCCTCCTGGGCCTCCCTGATACTGCAGCCCCCGGTTTGCTTGTCTCTCGCTCATGTTCTTTCCCTCTCCAGCACTGACTTCTCTCTTCTCTCCTAATCACAAATAACCCTAAATTCCCATCGGACCAATTCTCCTTCATCCATTTTTCAGTCCCCAGGGATAGCATCTAGTCTTAAGTTTTTGGGTTTTCTTGGATAAACTTTGTATTATAGTGTAATACACTAAGGACAAGTCCACTAGTCAGAAATGTACAGCTGGATGAATTTTCACAATCTGAACCTCTATATAACTAGTGCCCCGATCAAGAGACAGAATGTGACCCACATGTTACTGGTCTCTTCATGACCTCTCCCAGTGATGACCCCTCCACAGAGAACTGTGTTCCAGGGAAAAGAAAAAAAAAACTGACAGCTGATGAGAGAATGTGAAGCTTGTTGGGGTTTTAGGATATGCCTTCCTTCCTTTATACACTGAAGCTAGCAGCTATAAAAAATTATGAGGTATAAATGCATTTTGGCTGTTGGTATTAAGCTG
Source organism: Neomonachus schauinslandi (assembly GCF_002201575.2). NCBI lineage: Eukaryota > Metazoa > Chordata > Mammalia > Carnivora > Phocidae > Neomonachus > Neomonachus schauinslandi. The sequence goes on along the minus strand of NC_058411.1, from coordinate 39,810,248 downwards.
CTCCTTCCAAGACTCCTCAAAATGTTTCCTAGAAAGTGTGTTTTAGGTGAATGGATTCTTGTTAGAAACACCGAGAGGTGAAAAATGCTCTGGTGTCATTAACAGGTAGGATCATTAGGCATAACAACACTAGTTTCCCAGGAAGCTCTGTTTCGCTAAGGTTCTTACTGACTTCAAAGCCACTTGCACAATTGTTTCTAAGGTGAACTTCCCTGCATCCAAATTCTTTTTAGAAATATGGGCTGTTCACCCTAATTTTCCCTCACTAGTAAGGCTTTTTACTCTATATTTTCTATAAAATTAGTGACGCATAGCATTATGGCAACCCTGAATCCATCCCATAAGAAATAAGCCGTGTGTTAAGTTGTAGGGCTAAAGCTTATTTTTTGCCTCATGTAGAGAGAGATTAACAAAGCACAGCTATGCTATCACCACCTTATTTTTAATGTAAGCGCTTGATCCTTCCAGAGCACTTTCGTATTTGATCGTGTGGCGTACACAGGCCAAAGTGCTATATCGCCTATTGTCAGATAAAGAAACTGAGGCAGTGTCAAGTGGTTCATTTAGCTTGCCTAAGATCACAAGCAAGGTATTTGGCCTCTGCAGGTATTTGACGCCTGTTCTGTTGCCCTCAGCTCTACTCCAACAACAGATGGATCTTATTTGGAAGTTGTAGTAGATAGCTGCAACATCTTAGCTGCATTTAAAGAGCAGTCACCTTTTTAAGGAAGGGTGTTCTCTTCAATTTGGCTTGCAAGTTGGAGAGGAAGGAGACCCTCACTACCAGTTAGTCCTCTCTCTCTCCTTCTCCCTCCCCCATCCCCCTCCCTCTCTTTCATCCCCTCTCCTCCTCTTCCTTCTCTCTCTTTCCCTTGATACCCTCCACCCCCTCATTACTGATAACCTGGCACTTACTATGTAATTATCTGCTTATTGAAGTTACCATAGAATTTAATACACAAGCCTTTTCAAAATAATAAATTAAAAACATTTCTGATCTCTTTTTCCTCTTCTTCCTGTGAATATTTGGTCCCTAGAAATAGTACCAGTGTCTTATAAACCCATAGTGCCTAGCAGAGTGCCTTGTTTATAAGCAGTCACTCAGTAAATGCTCAGTTGAATCTAATCAGGCTGTATGAGAGTGGAACAGTTAGCAGTGCAGGGTACGTTCACTCTGCTTTAAATGCTTGTTTCCGGTCATACCAGCAAATAATCAAATGTGTGGCTGTTTTCATTCTTCAAGAATTTATATTCAGTCAAATGAGGTGTTATTTGGATGGCAAATAAATGTGAACGTTCTGATCTAGTATGAAGTCTTTCTACACTAAGAAAAGTATATGTGGTTAATTAAATTTAGTTTCTCTAAACAACAAAGCATCTCTGTGAAAGAATGAAGAGAAATGGCTCTACCCTTTCTCATAATGGTAGCTGGGATTTGGTCCCTTCTGCAGGAGGCACTTGGGCCGACACTCAGATTCTGTGAACAGCAACATTGGAATGGAAGGATAACAGCTCAATATCTGCAAAGTAAATGGCCAGAATCATTAGCCACTGCTTTACTTGTCTGAGCTATTGTTTTCTAATTACTTCTTGAAAGCAAGAAAAAGGAAGGAAAAAATTTTTTCACACGTGGGCCAGTTGACTCAGAGGAATGGGATCGCATTGACTTCTGTGAAGATGCAGGGGCAACCAGAAATGAAAACCATTTCATTATTATGGGAAAGGAAATTATTTGACAACTCTGCTTCACTTTAGTTGGGGGTGGGTGCGGCTGTTATGACTTAGCCTCGTAAATTAGCAAACTGCCTAAAAATTATGAACATGTCTTTAAAGAAATACATTTACGTCCTCTTGATTATGGTAACTTTCAGTAGACTAGTGGTTCTTGATCCTGGCTCTTAGAATTACTGGGGAGTTTTTAAAAATACTCGTGCCTAGCCCCACCCCCATTCCAATGAAATGAATCTCGGGTTGGCCTAGGCATCTGGGGTCCAGGTGACTGTAATGTGCCCTGGAGTCAGGGACAACGGGACCAGACTACCACAGCTTGGCCTAACAGACGGTGTTATCAGGCATCCACTTTTTCAGACCAGGTCAGTCGGGGTTCAGTTCTGTCACCACCAGAGAGGGAGCTGGGTTATACAGTTAGGAGCTGAAGTGTTGCTAAAATTAGGAAGTGGATTCTTGGCTGCAAGGATGTCATAGTCATGATGGCACAGTCCTGGCCCACTTCCAGGCCCAGCCCTATAGCAGGGGACCTCCTAACTTTTTGACCACCCTTTGCTACAACCACAAAACAGATGAGTCCGAGGGGACGAAAGCTAGCAAAATAAATGAGTCAGAGGGGGAAAAGTTATCATAGAGTTGAAAAAGCTTAAATGAGAATTATCAATAAATTCTTATCAGTGAGTCGCTGCTCTGTACTTTTAGATTTGAAAAATAGCTGTCCTTTTTAGTGAATTAAGCATCCCTCAGTCCCCATCCCCCGCCTCCCCCATCCTTATTGTGAGCCTCAGGGCACATCTTGTCTTTGGTAGGTATGTCCCCACTGGCAGGGGTTCCACTTCATTTCCATCATCCAGATTTTGAAGGATGCTTGTTATGAGGCAAAGTAGTAAATCTTGACCCCTTTGCTTTTGAAGATATATGCTTCCTTTTGTCATATGGTTACGTAAATCTCATGTAGGCTGTCCCCTATTCCCTTCTCTTGAGAATCCCTGCCTTGGAGGAATCTCCAAATTTCGAAGTGAATGCAGGAATATAGCATTCTTGCAGGTTCAGCCACTTGAATATACATATCATATACAGATATTAACCATGTTTAATACTTCTTCTGTTTTTTAATTGTAGGAACATCACACTTTTGCACTATCTCATAACTATTGTGGAAAATAAATACCCCAAGGTCCTCAATCTAAATGAAGAACTGCGGGACATTCCTCAAGCAGCAAAAGTAAAGTAAGTACTTACAGGGAATTGTTTTAGTTTTTTTAAAATCACTTGAACTGTGCTTCAGCCACTGAGGTAGTTAGCTGGCATTGCATGAAGAGGGTCCTTCTGTTTGCTTTCCCCTGAATAGCATATGAAGTAAAGTTTGAATCCTATCCAAGTCACTGAAATATGTTACATGGTTTTGAATATATATGTTTTCTAGCTCTTTTGGACTACTCCTGCATGTAATTTTTAACTTCCAGAAAACCTAATTTTCTGAGTTATTAAGAGTATAAGAAAGGAATGTGGTTTCCCTAGTACTTTTGAAAGGTAGTTCTATTAAATACAGGTAGGAGCACCCTTAGTCAACGAGGATACAAAGCTAAGCAAATAGAACTTAAATGTCAGGACGTTGCTAGTAATTTTCACATGTGCACACACTCTCAGAAACCAAGGCAACCTTTTAATGGAAAGCAGTCTTTATGCAAATGAAGAAACTAAAAATAAAATGGAAAGTTGCCAAACTTTCACCACAAGACTTCACACCACTTTTCAGAGACTGAAGAGCAGGCAATTTTCCTTGTTGTTCTTCCCTCCTCCTTTTGGCCCTTTAAAAATGTGTGTGTGTGTGTGTGTGTGTGTGTGTGTGTATTTAAAACTGCATCTTTTTGCAGTGATTTTGAAAAGTATGATGATGAGCAGGCTAATTTTTCCCTCTTTTTGTAGAATTTATAGAAATGTGAGACATGAAATTAAAAAGTTAACTGAAATATTGGTGAGTTTGTTTACATCTGAATTATCTGAGAGGATTATGTTAATAATCTCTGATGTTTAAAAGCCATCAAATGGGAAGTTTTATAGGAGAAGCCCAGGAAACTTTCTCTATACAAAAAGACAATGAAATCTAGTTAGTACAACTTTAAGAAATATCATTGTTGATTGAAATTTAAGCCATCACCAGGGTATCCGCCGGCTCAGGCAATAGAGCATGCCACTCTTGATCTTGGGGTTGAGTTTAAGCCCCATGTTGGGTGTAGAGATTACTTAAAAATAAATCCTTTAAAATAAAAATAAATTTAAGCCATCACCTTATAATATTCACATGACCAGAACTTCAATGAAGAGCAATGCAGTTCTTATGAAGAGTACAATATGAGCATGATTGTGGATAAGAGTTTCTTTTACTTGTTCGAAGGGAGCCGTGAATTGCAAAAAACTTATTTCCACGTATAATAATTTGCTTAAGTCAGATTTTCATGAGATTGAAACCTGAAGTATTTTTGTACAGAAGGGAGACATTTCTATTTTGCTATTTTTAATCTATAAAATGTACCTGCTGGCTGTGGGAAACAGAAACCATAATTCCATATCTAAATTCCCTAAGTTTAAAATGTTATCTTTCTGTGAGATCGGAGCATGGAAGGGAATTTTAAACATTTAAAATAAACTAGTGTGGACTTCCAAGCAGGAGGTATGTAAACCCATCATCTATTTAATACATTTAAGTCACATGTTGGTTACTAAAATGTTACTATTTACAACAGCATGACTGAGCTGGACAAAGAAATAAGCACCCTGAGAAGTGGCCTAAAAGCAGTAGAGATGGTGAGTATGTGTTTCTTTTTCTTAGCCCCAGTCTCTTCACTACCCCTAGTGCTGATGATGTCCAGCATGGTGGTATGCCCAGGAGAAACATTTATTGATTAAAGAAATAACGAAGTAAGAAAACAAGAGCAGTGAAGAAGCAAAGGCAGGTTGTGTCACCCTGGTGACTCAGCTCCAGGACGTCTTGGGGGTATCGCGGGAGCAGGAACCCGGGAGCTAGACCTAAGATTGCACCAGTTTTCCTACCTGTGAGACAGGGCTCATTAAAGCAGGTTGGGCTAGATAATCTTCAAGGATCCTCTCTGTGTCCACGTTCTATTAATAAGTGATGTTCTTTCTCAGAAGAGCAGTGGAAGACCTCTATTGTCTCGGAGTTGGTCCTTTGGGGAGTATTTATTGAACAGACAGACAGACATTTGGGTGTACGGTCCATTCTCAAGGCCAGAGGTCATGATGATTCAGAGTCCTTGCCCTCCAGGTGTTGCAATGGCCGAGAGCAGTAGGTCTGCTCTTGAGAACACATCCAGATAAGCACAGTGATTACAAAGATGCCTTGAGGAAGAAGGGTGGATTTAGGTTAATCCAAAGCTTGTGGAATGATTGGCATTTATTAGAGGAAGCTTCTCTTCTGGAGGAGATGAACTTTGAGCTGTGACTTAGGAGGAGGGTGGGGTGAACTCAGGTACACAAGAGCGAGGTTGTCCCAGGGCCAGGCCTCTGTGGAAGGAGAGCAGGCCACACCATTGGAGGCAGAGGAGTCAGTGGGCTTACACATGGCCCCGGCGGCCGAGCGCCACGTGGGTACCACCCAGTGCTGCCTCGAGCCAGGAGGCAGGTCAGGACAAGGAACCTGCTCAGGAGAGTGGTCCTAGCTCTGGCTTGGCACTAGACAAAGGACACTGCTCTGCAGGCAGCTTGGAAGGGTGCCCTTCTCTTAAGTATCTTTCAGATCATTTATCAGCAATGCCATGAGGACCCTCCTCCTTTTTTTTTTTTTTTTAAATAGTAAGACTATGCCATTGAAAGCAGTTGATGTCAGGGGCGCCTGGGTGGCTCAGTCGGTTAAGCGGCTGCCTTCGGCTCAAGTCATGATCCCAGGGTCCTGGGATCGAGTCCTGCATCAGGCTCCCTGCTCTGCGGGGAGCCTGCTTCTCCCTCTCCCTCTGCCTACTTGTGTTCTGTCTTTATCTCTCTGTCAAATAAATAAATAAAATCTTAAAAAAAAAAAAAAAGCAGGGCACCTGGGTGGCTCAGTTGGTTAAGCGACTGCCTTCGGCTCAGGTCATGATCCTGGAGTCCCGGGATCGAATCCCACATCGGGCTCCCTGCTCGGCAGGGGGTCTGCTTCTCCCTCTGCCCTCTTCCCTCTTGTGCTCTCTGTCTCTCGTTCTCTCTCTCTCAAATAAATAAATAAAATCTTTAAAAAAAAAAAAAAAAGCAGTTGATGTCATTAAAGACAGAACTCTATAATAAAAGTTAAAGTCACAATGTCTAATCTTTTTCTGTTTATTTTCAATAGGGAGCATGTAAGATTTTGTTTGTTTGTTTGTTTTCCTTTTTTGGGGGTCGGGAATGCTCTTTCAAAAGTAAAGGAGATGAACTGAATGAAGTCTTTTTCTGCCAACCCCAGTAGGCCAAGACACTGAGTGAACAGCAAGTAGGATGGTGCTTCTCAGATTTCAGAGGCCCAACTGGATAAGGGCAGTTTGGGATGAGACTTGTTTTATAGCCTTCTCTTGGTCCCCATTTCCTCCCAGTGGAAGGCTTTCTTGAGACTAGTGTGGCAGTTACAACAGCCCTAAAGCCTGGTCATGGATGCTCTGACCTTTGCATCTAAGCTAGTTCAGAGCAAGGCATGGGGAGGGGTCCTGGTGGGGAGGAAGTTTTGGGTTTGGGGTCTATTAAAAGTAGTTGTGCTGAAATCTCTCCAGCACCTGGGTCATGTACACTGTAACACATTTTTCATAGGAAAGGGGCTACAGAAACCTTCCCTTCCCCGAGCATACATGTCAAGATGTAGCACCCGAAGGAAATAATGGGAGGCAGACCTTGGCCTGTCTAAATATTCATGAATCCTAATTGTGCTTGACACAAATGGATTATATTGTTTGAAGATACCAAAGATGGAGTTCTTAATTTGAATGAAATGAGATTTTACATGAATGAAACACTTTAAAATTTTATATCTCTGTGCCTCGCATACATACATGCTCACTTTCAAGGCCAAAGCGCTAGAATTGTGGCAATTTATTCCAACCAAAGCAAGTTCCATATTTTATAACTTTCCACTTGTGTTATTTCTTCGATTCTCATGGTGATGTGGATATTGCCTGCTTTTTTTACAAGTGAAGAAACTGAGGCCCAGGCCACTTGTCACGGATAAGAACCAAATCAGTGGTGGAGCTGAATCAGAACCCATAGCCTGTGACCTCTCCACTCCTGCTTGTTAGTGCCTCTGCCAAGGCAGTTATGGAAGAAAATAGGTGCAGGTTAAGTTAGTTGGTGCCCAGTGTAGCTGTTGCTGAGACTGTGGAGTCAGACCTCAGTTCAAATTCTAGCTCTTTCACCTATCAGCTTTGAGCTAAGCTTTGGCTTTGAGCTAAGAATTTAATCCCTCTAAACTTCAATTTATGTGTCTGTACAATGAGGACAATAATCCCTCACTCACAGGGGGTGGGATTAAGAAAGTGCATCTAGCAATGGTTGAAATTAATTACTAAAATTAGATTTGAATCATCTGTGTGTTCATCACCCTGGTAATGGAGAATATGGGTAATTAATAAGACACTGATACTTGTCTGTTCACAAAAACAAAATAGTATAGACAAGAAGAAAAATGGTAAATGATTATGGTGCCAAACACTACAGTTGAAATTCCACTGACCCAGATATCCTCATGGAGAAGAAAGTCATTAGACTTGGCAGGAGGGAAAGAAGGAAAAAATCAAGGAACCAGAATTCTGAGCATAGAATATCAATAATCAAACTACCTTGCTTTCAGTCACACACCTTTGGAATCCAATTTGCTCTCCTTATTTAGCTTCTATTAATTATCTAAATGCTAATCTACTTATGTCCTAAAGCTAGTGTAAGAAATCACACTGTTAAAGTACTCAGATAATTGGCTAAATTGCTGTTTGCAAATATGTGGGTGCACGTGGGCATGGCTCTGGCATGGTAGACAGAAGGGCCGGGGGACCTAGGGTATCACAAAGTGTTTTAGAGTAGGTTTTGATGTGTTCGTCATTCTGACTTATTAAATTCGAGGTATATGGAAAATCAGACGAGGTGAGTCCGCAATTGCAGGCTTCCTTGACGTTATCCACTTCCTGTGTTTAAGGAGCTGGAATATCAAAAGTCTCAGCCCCCACAACCCGGAGACAAGTTTGTGTCTGTTGTCAGCCAGTTCATCACAGTGGCCAGCTTCAGCTTCTCTGATGTGGAAGACCTTCTAGCAGAAGCTAAAGACCTGGTAAGTTGCCCCTTGCATACTGAGTGTTGTTTAACAGGGCTGATACCTGCAGATGTTCAACATTTTCATATCCAGGGCTGTGATCAATTGAAATACACCCTTTTTGTCTGACTGGCTTGTGTCGCCTTTAGGTTAGCAAGACCTCAGAGTATCTGGATGGTGTAAGACCAGTAAAGATTTTGCAATTTTCTCATGGTTGATTTTGGGTTAAAGTTACCTCTGGGAACGAGAAGACTAGATTACGAAGACCAGAGGCAGGATAAAATGTGAGATAGGTGTGACCAAGGCCACGTGTCCCAGTACCTGTAAGTTATATGCTCTCCCAAGATAGAGACTTAGGGCAGGAGATTCCCTCTTAAAATCTCCAGCAGAACTTATTAAAGGAGATACACTTTTTTTTTTTAATGTTATGTTAATTACCATACATTACATCATTAGTTTTTGATGTAGTGATCCATGATTCATTGTTTGCAGATAACACCCAGTGCTCCATTCAATACGTGCCCTCTTTTAATACCCATCACCACGCTAACCCATCCCCCCACCCCTCTCCCCTCTAGAACCCTCTGTTTGTTTCTCAGAGTCCATAGTCTCTCATGGTAGGAGATACACTTTAATTCACAGCCTCATGGCAAGAGGCATATGTCTTAATAATACAGCACTTTATATGATTTTTGCTATTTCAAAATTTTGTTTTCCTAAAGGAAAAGTTTTCATTGGCAATAACTAGGACCTTAGCTCCCCCCCTCCCCACTATTTCCTCTTCCAAAATACATACACATTTATATACATGTGCATGTACACATTCGCTCACTTTCTCTCACCCCGCCTTCTCATTGTTAATAAGTGATCTTAAGCCCCTACCCCAACCTGTCGAGCTCTTCCACTATGCTCATCTCTCAGTTGCCACAACAGTCTTTAGCTTTAACTTTCCTTTGAAACTTGAGTAATGGATGTCATTTCCCTGTAATCATCTGTTTAGTAATAGAAATGGATGATTGTTTATGTAGAGTGTATATACACAACTGCTTACAGTTCAGAAGAAGACTGTATTAGGATACATTAGCTAGTCTCAACCATAAACCCCGCCTCCAACATGATCAAATAAATGGAAAGATAATGTGTGGTCAGAGGACTGCTGTTAAAAGTCCAGCTTCTGCTGTCCCATGATTGATGTCAGCAACCTCCACTGCCATCCCCCCGTCCCCCACCCGTCTCTGAGGTGTGCCTCACCACTTCGGATGACACAGATCTGTAAAGGAGGGGACTCCGCCTCCCAAACCAGGCAGTACAGAATCTACTGCCTTGAGGGCTCAAACATTTTTATAAGAATCCACCCTACAGTTGATTTTTGTTGTAAAAACACACACTTATGCACAACCTACTTTTTTTTTTTTTTTTTTAATTTTAGTGTGGGAACTTTTAGTCTGGGACTAGTTTTCTTCAGATTTCTAAGACTAAAATATACATGACTTCATCATCACTAGAATTCCTAGATAAAAAGATCATTCAGGATGGCTTGGAGTGCATGAACTTGAATGTTTTAGAGACTCAGTTGTAGGCCGTCTAATGCCATTTTGTTCATACCAGAACTTTTAGAAATTAGCTTATAAAGCCATGAAGGCAAGCTAGAGCTTTGTATGTGGCATGTGAACAATGTATTTGTCCCTAAAGAACTCTGGTTTCCAGTAGAATATTTCCAAATAAGTAAAACATTGAGAACAACTCCTCAGTGAAGAGAGAAATGGCAAAAGAACATTTTTATTATAAATTTAAAGATATGACATGACAACTATAAGACACACACACATATAACTTTGTAATTGTTTTATCTCAGAATAAATATTGAGGGGGAATTGGAGGAAGATAGTCAAAAAGTACAAACTTCCAGTTATAAGGTAGATAAGTATAGGGGTTGTAATGTACAGCGTGATGATTGTAGTTAACACTGCTGCATGCTATGTTTGAAAGTTATTAGGAAAGTAGACCCTTTTGTGTGTATCTGTATGGGGTGATGGATGTTAACTAAACTTTGGTAATAATTTCACAATATATTGAAGTCAAGACATTACGCTGTGCACCTTAATTTTATACAGTGCTGTATGTCCATTATATTTCAGTAAAACTAGGGCGAAAAAATAAAAGAGAATAAATGCTGAAAACATTTACTAGAGGGAGATAGTATTACTGAAATATCAGAAAAAAATATAATAAAGGCAAATAATGCAAGAAAAATAAAAGCAATTAGGAAATCTTGGGTTGGGGGCTCTGCACAAACACTTCATAGTCTAAATGAAGAGAATTAAAGATCTGGAAAATGTTAAGTAGTTGATTAGGCATAGGGAATGAGAATTCATTTGACTCTGAAGCTGGAAACACCTTCCTTAGCAGCTTAGGAGTAACAGCATTAGATCCTTACAGAGGGAAGAAAAATTCTAACAAACATTGTGACTGGCATTGAACATTATTTGGCTAGTCATGATACCACTAAGACTCCTAAAAGCATGCGATCTTGAGTTATGAAGATAACTACCAGGAGAACTAAAACTAGAAGAGTACAGCATAGGGAATATAGTCAGGAATAGTGTAATAACATTCGGTGACAGATGGGGACTACACTTTTCCTGGTGAGCACTGCGTACTGTATAGAATTGTTGATTCATTGTGTTGTACACCTGAAACTAATGTAACACTGTATGTTAATTATACTTCAATTTAAAGAATTAATATATTAAATAAACGGATACATTCACCAATCCAAAGGAAAAAAGAAAAACCGAGGAGACTGGAAATAACTATTCTGTTACAATATACATATATTTGTATTAATTTTTTTAAAATTCTCCCTTAATATTTTGCATTTTAGCTGTTTTGAGAGGATTTGCACCGAGAAGGGTTCTCTCTTAACAAAGGATTTGGAATAAAATTGTATTCTCAGTCATAAATTCGGGGTTGCATTAATGATTCCGTAGTCCGTGACTGTTTTCTAGCTGAGGCCCAGGAAATATCACAATACTAGTATTACTTAGGATTAGGAAAAGCAGCTAAGAAGCACTGGATCCCATTTGCTTTTGACATTAACCATATGGCACCAATAAATGATATTAAACTACTTCAAAGAAAAGTTAAAAGTCCAAGTTTCCCTACCCCTGCCGAGTTTGCTGTTAGTTTTATGTCATGAGCGCTCTGCCCTATGATATTTTGCTTTCTTGTTTTTACTACTGTTTAGTTAATAAAAAGTCAGAGTAGGTCATCAATGGTGTTAAGCTGAAATGAGGTGGAAAAGAATAAATGGTTTCAAAAGTCGAGGAGTATTAAATTTTTTACTTTAGTGGTGATTGATGGGCCTGTTCAGCAGCCAAAGATAAATACAGGCTCACTAAAATCCAGCAAGTTATATTTGACTCTTTTTGAGCTTCACTACTTCTAGAGAGATTTCTGTTTGATCACAGAATTCCCTTGGAACCCTGAACTTCTTAAAACTCACTTTTTTCCCCCCCAGTTTACTAAAGCAGTGAAACACTTTGGGGAAGAGGCTAGCAAAATCCAGCCGGATGAGTTCTTCGGCATTTTTGATCAGTTTCTTCAAGCCGTGTCAGAAGCCAAACAAGAGAACGAAAACATGAGAAAGAAGAAGGAGGAGGAGGAACGCCGTGCTCGCATGGAAGCCCAGGTAAGAGAATGAGGACGTCAGCCGTTTCCATCTCCTGGAAGTACCATGTACCAGTGCTGCCTCTCCTTGGTGTGTAGATGGAGCTGTGATGTGCCTGCAGGAAGGAGGGCATCAAGGTGCTCTCCTTGGTGTGTAGACGGAGCTGTGATGTGCCTGCAGGAAGGAGGGCATCAAGGTGCTCTCCTTGGTGTGTAGAC